>NW_005200110.1:150015-165944 GCF_000372725.1 Emiliania huxleyi CCMP1516 | reverse complement strand
CCGCCCGCTTCGCCGCGGAGGCACCGCCGCGGAGGCCGCCGCCGCAGAGGCCACCGCCGCGGAGGACGCCGCCGCCGCGGACGCTGCCACCGCCGCGAACGCCGCCACCGCCGCCCCTGACGCCGCGGCCGCGATCGCAGCCTCCGTCGCGCTCTCGCTCCCCAGCCGGGACCCGCACTCCCCTCCGACTCCGTGCCGCGCCTTGCTGCCTCCGCACGCCTCGCCACCCCGCCAGCCGTCCTCGCCGCCGCCCCTCCCTCCCACGGCCGTGCCGCCGCCGCCGGCGCCGCCGTCGCCGCCGCCGGAGCTGCCGGCCGTTGTCGCTTCCGCGATGGCGGCGGAGGGCGCAGCGGCGTGCGGAGTGTCTCTCGCAGCTCCGCCAGAGCGGCCGCCGCCGCCACCGCCGCCGTTGTGCGCGGCTGTGGTCGCGGCGGCACACAGCGGCGACCCTGCGCCGCGGGCGAGCCCGCCGGAGTCGCTCGAGGCTCTCGAGGCCGCGGAGCTCTACCGCACCGCGCGGGCGGCGGGGGAGGCTGGCTCCCCGCTTGTGCCTCTGGTGGTTGCGCTGCAGCGGCAGGTGGTGGCACTCGTCGCACACGGCGGCGAGCGCGACCGCCAGATCGCCGCCATGGGCGATCGGCTGGAGAAGCTAGAGACGGCTCTGCTCGTCGCGAACGCCAGGCTTGCGGCTGCCGACGCCGACGCCGCCGCCGACGCCGACGCCGCCGACGCCGACGCCGCCGACGCCGCGCTATCGGGCGGTGGCGCTGGCAAGGCGAGGGTGGCGGCGCAGACAGGCCCCGAGCCCTCACGCGTGCAAGAAGAGGACGTGGCGCTGGAGGCCGCCTCGCGGGTGCGGGAGGACGGCTCGCCCCGGGAGCCGATCTCGGCCGAAATTGCGGGACTGCGTTCGGCCCTCGGTGGGGTGGCTGGTGAGGTGGCTGCGGAGGAGGGGGCGGCCGGTTCGTGGACCGGCGCCGGTTTCGGCCGCGGCTCCTTCGACCGCTGCGGCGGCGGCGGCGGCGGCGAGCTCTCCGGCTCATGCGGCGGCCTGCCCGGGAGTGGGCGCGACGCTGGGGACGAAGGGGCCCTGAGCGGAGGCTACTTCGGCGCCAGACACCCGTTGCGAGAGGGGGTTGGGTGGGCGCGGGCAAGGGGGGTGCCACCCGTCCGCGCCTGCGCCTAGGCGACGACATGTACGCGGAGATCCCTCGGATCGTGTTCGAGGCGCGGGAGGGACGATCCTACGCCCCCGTCCACCCCGGCACTCCCAACCCCGGCACTCCCAACCGCGACTGACGGCGTCCTCACGCCGCACCAGGAGCTCAGCGACGACCATTCCGACGACGACGACGACGACGACACCACAGAGGGTTCTGTGGCTGTGGGCATGCACGGCGGTGACGCAGAGGCGGCGTCGGCGATGACAGCAAGCGACGGGGCGGGTCGCGACAGCGACGCGGGCGACGCTCCAACCTTTGCTGACGGCGCAGAGGAGGAGATCCAGCCGTAGGTAGGCTCGTGGCTCGGCTGGGCGACGGCTAGCACCACACTCCTCTCCTTAAAATCCAGCCCACTACTTCTCTTCCACCTGGTGGTGCGATGGGCTCCCTCCCGCGGGCTGTCAGCGCGCTGTAGCATCAGGTGCAAAAGGAAAGAGTGGGCTGGAAAAAAACACGGAATTATGTATGTAAAAGAGGAATGGCCAATGCAGTGGTCGAGAGGACAGGCAGGGGAGGGTACAAGTTGACCACTCTAAAAACTCTCCCTCTTGCGGACCCTAAGCCTTCGCTTGCCGGAGAAGGTGGTGGCTATGACTTTGGACCTTTGCGAGATGTGGCGAGCGAGCGGACGGAGCAAGAGCGCTGAGCAAGAGCGGTGTAGGCGCGTCCACGCGGCGCAGCGGCTCTCCCGCGACCACAGCCCCTCCCGGCGGCGCGCGCAGCGCGCGGGGCGTTTTTTACATGCAAACGGGACGGCCTGCGCAGCCTCTATCCCATCTCGTCTCAGAGTTTGACCGTGTGATTGTGGACGCGCCCGCCGATGGCGGGAGCCGCTTGATATTCCTGTGGATTCCCGCGTTCCAGCGGCAAGCGCGCGTTTCTCGCGTTGACGGCCAGCTTTCGGCGGTTCGGCGGTTCTACCGGCCATGCTTGCATCGCTGCGCCGGCTTGGCGCGTGCCAGATCCGCGCCACCAAGCTCGCCACTCCACCATGCGGAGCACACTCGACGGTTGGCGTGCCGCTGGCTCCTAGGTGGCTCAGCCTTGCCTCTCAGCTCCACTCGGGGCGGAGACCCAATCCGAGCCGCGTGCCACTCATGAACGAGCTCCGGAGTGTGCGGGAGGTGCTCGACGTGCACGAGAGGTGTGCAGCAATAATGCGGCCAATCGATGTGAGCGCTTGCTGGAACTCGCTCGGCAAGCTCGTGCGTAGAGACCCACGAGAGCGCGCTTGGCTCCGTGACGAACTGCGTAGGCGGCCTCAGACGCTTCAGCCACTCCTCGACTCGGCACTTGAAGTGCTGCCACGTGCAACGGCACAACCAGTTGCCAACGTCGCGCATGGGCTAGCGGTGGTGGGTGACAGGGTGGGGTTTCACGCGAACCCTGAGGTGTGGCGTACGCTGGCCAAGGAGGCGGCGCCGCGGCTGTGCGAGTTCACGCCGCAGAACCTCTCCAACACGGTTTGGGCGTTTGCGACGGCTGGCGTGCCGGCGCCTACGCTGTTTGCGGCGGTGGCCAAGGAGGCGGTGCCGCGGCTGCGCGACTTCACGCCGCAGGCGCTCGCCAACACGGTTTGGGCGTTTGCGACGGCTGGCGTGCCGGCGCCTACGCTGTTTGCGGCGATGGCGAAGGAGGCGGCGCCGCGGCTGCACGACTTCAAGCCGCAGAACCTCTCCAACACGGTTTGGGCGTTTGCGACGGCTGGCGTGCCGGCGCCTACGCTGTTTGCGGCGATGGCGAAGGAGGCGGCGCCGCGGCTGCGCGACTTCACGCAGCAGAACCTCGCCAACACGGCGTGGGCGTTTGCGACGGCTGGCGTGCCGGCGCCTACGCTGTTTGCGGCGGTGGCCAAGGAGGCGGCGCCGCGGCTGCACGACTTCAAGCCGCAGAACCTCTCCAACACGGTTTGGGCGTTTGCGACGGCTGGCGTGCCGGCGCCTACGCTGTTTGCGGCGATGGCGAAGGAGGCGGCGCCGCGGCTGCACGACTTCAAGCCGCAGAACCTCGCCAACACGGCGTGGGCGTTTGCGACGGCTGGCGTGCCGGCGCCTACGCTGTTTGCGGCGATGGCGAAGGAGGCGGTGCCGCGGCTGCGCGACTTCACGCCGCAGGCGCTCGCCAACACGGTTTGGGCGTTTGCGACGGCTGGCGTGCCGGCGCCTACGCTGTTTGCGGCGATGGCCAAGGAGGCGGCGCCGCGGCTGGGGGAGTTCAACACGCAAGATCTCGCCACCACGGCGTGGGCGTTCGCCGTTGCCGACGTGCTGGCGCCGCAGCTCTTTGGCCCTGCGTTTGCCGCACGCTGCGAAGCTCTCCCTCTTGACCACGAAGGTCTGAGTCAGTTGCACCAGTGGCAGCTCTGGCTCGCCGAGCGTGGCCTCGCCCCCCCGCTCTCGGCGCCGTTCTCGGACCGCTGCCGCAATGCATTCGTGTCAGGAGGGGTGCACGTATCGAAGCTGCAGCGGGAGGTTGTCTCCAGCCTCTCCCGGCTCGGATTCTCGGCGGAAGAGGAGGTGCTAACCGAGGCTGGCTACTCGCTCGACGCCGTCATCGAGCACGGCGGCGCTCGCATCGCCGTCGAGGTGGATGGGCCCTCCCACTTCATCGGCCAGGAGCCCAGCGGCGCGACGCTCCTGAAACGGCGGCAGCTGCGCAGCTTCGGCTGGCCCCTTCTCTCGGTGCCATATTGGGAGTGGACTGCGCTGGGCGGGAGCCCGGAGCGCCAAGGTGCTTACCTGCAAGATGCGCTGGCTCGTGAGGCGCTTCCAGCAGCACAGTCCGGTAGCGCGCCACCCACATCTTCAGCCTCAGAGCCTGCAGGTGAGTTGTGCGCTCTCACCGTCCCTCAGCTCAAGGAGCGGCTCCGTGAGAAGGGCCTCCGCGTCTCCGGCCGCAAGGCCGAGCTCATTGATCGCTTGCTGGTATGCTCCGCAAGGGACTGCAGCTCTTGTTGAGCCTATTGTGTAGAGTTGTAGGCTAGAGACACACACATTGTACAGCATGTGTGTGTGTAGCTGTACCTGTAGGACCATACGTGGGAGAGACGGCGCAGAGGGGGGTTGGGCGCGCCTTGTTTCTTTTTTGGCAAGGCCCGGTGCAGGCGCGCGCCGCCGCCTTCCTCACACCGCCGAGCCTCCACACCTCACACCACTCGCGCAGGCCGCAGTGCGCAGAGCTTTCGCGCGCCGCGGCACCCCCTTGCCCCTCCCCGGCAGCCAACTCTTTTCTTGCGACGTTGCTCTAGCTAAAAGGGCGTGACCACACCTGCGTCACCACCGGCCGGTATGCCCCTCGCCGGCGGCGCGCGGTAGTGCCGTTCCATAAAGCGGGCGAGCATGCGAGCGGTGGGTGCGGGTCGCTCGTACGCCAGGCAAGCGCGGCTGCCCAGCACAATCGCGGAGCACTCTCGCGCGGGCAAACGCGCGCGTGAGAGCAATTCCTCGGCCTTCGTCGTCGCGTTCTCCAGGCCTCCATAGTCGCCGCGCAGCAGCTGGAGCGGCACGTCTAGCGAGTCGAACACGTCGGTGCGCTCGTCCCGCCACGCGCCGCCGGGAGGGATGGAGCCGCAGAGGTACGAGAAGGTCGAGAAGCGGCTCCGCGCATCGAGCGCCGGCGATGCACTGATTCACCCACTCGGCGCCGACGTCGGACTCGGAGGCGAAGAGCGACCGCTCGGTGAACTCGCGGATCCGCGCGCCGGGAGGAGATCCTCCTCGGAGCCTCCGGAAGAAGAGGTTTCCGGCGGGCGAGCAGGAGGCCGCCCAGAGGAGCCGCTGCGTCCTTCGAGAGAACTTTCGCGAGTCGGCTCCCTTGGAGAAGAAGCGGAGCGGCGGCGGCGACAGCAGCGAGACGCCGGCCACGGCTTCGCGCCCCGATCGCCGCCACACCTCGAGGGCGCACGGAAGCAGCCCGCCCTGCACAACGAGCACGCTCGGCGTCTTAACATGCTCGCGCAAGTAGTCGTCGAGCTGAGCCGCCCACACCTCTGGTGAGTAGAATCGGCGCGGCTTGGGGCTCGCGTCGCCCGTTCCGAGCAGGTCGTACGAATGCATCGCTGCCGGAGAACCGAGGGCGTGCCACTCCTGGTGCAGCCGGTTGTAGAAGGCGCGGTCGATACCAACCCCGACCGGAGGCAAGAGCACCAGAGGAGGCACCGGAGCGCCGTGACCCGCCGGCTGGACCTGCGCGCTGAAGAACTCGCGGCCGCGGTGGACCACACGCCTCGTGCTGTAAGGCGGGACGGCGGTGCTGCTGTGCGCTAAAGACAGGGCAGTAGGCGCGGTGGAGGTCAGCGCGGTGAGCATGTACGTATGGTGGCCAGTCTCCGACTAGGTCTCGAGCTGGCGAGGTACTACCGCGACTACCAGCCGGCTGTGGCACAGCTGACAGAGGGCGCCCGCGTTCCGGCTGCGCTTCACGTTCACGAGATATCCCGAGATCACACGAGATGATCCGAGATTACCCGAGATCACACGAGATGATCCGAGATTGTCCCGAGCATAGGCTCGTACCGCGACGACGACGAGCCCTGGATCGCGATCAACCCGTCCATACAGCGCCGCTCGCGGGAGATGGTCGCTGGGTGGGAGACATGGCTCTCGGTGCCCGGCTATGCGGCTAGCGTCGAGCGGCCCGCCGCGGTCGACGTGCGGTACGAGCGGCTCGACGGCACCGCAGTCGAGCGGCGGCTGCGCGGCTTCGAGGCGCGAGTCTTCCAGCACGAGCTCGACCACCTCGACGGCATCCTGTTTACGGACAAGTGCGCCCGCTGCCTCCACCGCCGCCGCGGCCTCCCCTTGTCACCGCGCCGCCCTAGTGGGCGGGAAAAGCTCACCCGCTACTTCCTATAAGCTGCGAGGAAGTGCAACCCTGGACAGAAGGAGACGCTTCGAGCGAGTCATCATTGACATTGCTCATGCAGATACTTAGTCTCGGAGACGAGTCGGAGCTGGGCGCGGACGAGCTCTGCAGGCACTGGTGTTAGCACTCGGCCAACTGTTGCCGGCTCATCTCTCCTCATCTCGGCTCATCTCGGCTCATTTCATCTCGGCTGATCTCATCTCATCGCGGCTCATCTCATCTCATCTCAATCTCGGCTGATCTCATCTCGGCTCGGCTCGTCTCGGCTCATCTCGGTTTCTCTTGGCAGTGCGCGCCAGTCCCGTGCCCAGTGTTGTGCGAGGGAGTTTTGTTGTAAAATTCTCTCGGCTCATCTCGGCTCATCTCGGCTCATCTCGGCTCATCTCGGCTGGTCAGACCCAATGGAGGAGGAATTCCCCGGCGGCGCGGCGCCGGCGGAGGGGGAGGAGGGCGGCCGCTCTTGCTCGTCGAATGGACCTGGACGTGCCCCATATTGGGGGCCCGCCGGCATTACCCCGCCCGAGACGCCGGTCTCGGGCGCTGCCGGCGCGCCCCACCCTTTCATCCTTTTAGATGAGGCCACGGGTTCTAAGGCGGGCGAGGCGGCTACTGAGGCGTTGGCGGAGGCGGCGGTCGACGCCGTCTACGGGGCGCTCGTAGCGGCGACGCTCGAGGAGTGGGCGGGCGCGAGCACGGACAACCCCGTCTCCGCGGCGGACGCTCGAGGCCCAGGCCTCGAGTGTCAGCAGTGCTTTGGGAGCTTTTACGACGAGTTTGGCGTGGAGCCGTGGCTGTGGCGCCGGGCGTTGCGTGAGGGCTGGTCGGAGCTGGGGGGCTGGTCGAGAGAGGAGATGGAGGCGGCGGAGAAGGAGATCTGGCGCGGCGAGAGTTCTGAGATCTCTCAGCTAGGCGAGTGGGTCTGCGATGCTTGCCTGGAGGGCTATTTGGGGGGGGGCTTCGGCGACTACTCGGAGCTGCGCAGCGGCTACGTTGCGCCGTATCCGAGTAACCCCTGGATAGGTCGCTCGCGCGACCTCTCCTGGAAGCTGGATGCGCAAGGGGCCCATAGGGGTCACGCGGAGGGAGGCGCTGTTAGCGGCGGAGGAGGCGAAGGCGGCCGCGCGGGCGGCGGAGAAGGCGGCGCGGGCAGCGGAGGGGGGGAAGGGCGGCGGCAGCGGGCGGCAGTCCCGCGAGGCACGCCGGCGGAAGGGTTCGTCTTCGCGGGGCGGGGTGCGCACTGCGCGCCGCGAGGATGAGGAGCCTGAGCCAGGGGAGGGTTGGGAAGGGGGGGCGAGGCCGGAGGAGTATGACGGCCTCTTCGACGGCCCATTAGGGGCCGTTGTCTGCTGTGCCTTTTGTGGTGCTAGTTCGTGCCAGTCTGCTGTGAGAGGGGCTTGGGTTAGAATTCTTTTGGCCAGAGCGCCCTATCTCTTCATCCGCGCTTAGCCACACAACCATGTCTTTCCAGCGCGGCCGCAAGGGCTGGCGGACCGGCAGCCCGGAGCGCCTCTCGATGTTCATCGAGGCGGACTCCATGGCGCAGCGCGGCTGGGCGCTTGGCGGGAGAGGAGCGCAGGCTGCTCCTGCTCCCGCGCCCGAGCCGCCGCACGCGGCGCCCTCCCTACCGGCGGCTGCGCTCGGCTTCGCGGTGCCTCCGTGGTGCGTTGTGCCGGCGCAGCCATGCGCTGCGCGGCTCCTGGTCACCAGCGGAGGCGTGGCGCGCATCGACCGGCAGGGCCGCCCAGAGACGCTGCAGATAGGCATGACGAGAGCCGTCGTCGCCGGCCGCTCTCCGGACGCCGATGTGGTGCTCGAGCACCCGTCGGCGTCGCGGCGGCATGCGGCTGTGCTGCACCACGCGTCCGGCGCGGTCTACCTCGTCGACCTCGGCTCTGCCCACGGCACGTTTCTCGCAGGCACACGGCTGCCGCCGCACGAGCCAACCGTGTGGGCGGACGGCACCGCGGCTCGCTTCGGCGCGGCGCAGACGCAGCACATCCTGCTCCGGCGGCGCGAGTCGTTGCCGCAGCCCGCCGCGCTTCGGCCGCCGCCGCAGCCACAACCTCCCTCCAAGGCGGCGTCGAGTGCGCCGGCACTTGCGCCGCCGCAGCCGGCGCCAGCACCGCCGCAGCCGGCGCCTGCGCCGCCGCAGCCGGCGCCTGCGCCGCCCGCGCGGCTGGGCTATGACGACGACGCGCCGCTGGGCGGGGCACCGCCGAACGGGACAGCGGCAGCCGCCGCACCGCAGAGACTCGTGAGTTACGACGACGACGACGACGACGACGACGACGACGTCTGCAGCGATGTCGATGGTGCTTCTGGCGGCGGCGACGACGCAGGAGGCGGGACTGGCAGCCTCAACAAGAGCACGCAAGTAGAGCGGGCCGTGCCGGCGCCGCCGCGACCGCCGCAGCCGCCGCAGCCGCCGCAGCCGCCGCCTCAGGCGCCGCCGCCGCCGCCGCCGTTGCCACCGCGACCGCAGCCCCCGCCGCCGCCTCCGCCCGCGCTGCTTGGGGAGGACGACCCGGCGTTGGCCGCCCTCGTCGACGCGAATACGCAGCGGAACAGGCATGTGCCCGTGGTGCCAGAGGGCGGCGGTGCGGCCGGGCGAGGCCGGGGCCCGGAGAGGGTCTGGGAGGCCGCCCCACGCCGCGTGCGCTTCGACTCGGCGCCGCCCTCTGTGCGCTTCTTCGAGCCGCCCGCCGCCGAGCCGCTTCCGGACCCGGAGGCCCCGCCGGGCGCCGCCCTCGCCCCGGCAGATCATGGCTGGCGACCCGCCGCAGTCGTCGCGGCCGCCACAGCCACGCCCGCCCCTCGTCCGAGCACAGCTGGCCCGCTGGCGAGGCCTACGGAGGTCGTCGTGACGGTGCGGCGGAGTGCGGCGGCGGCGCCGCCGCAGGGAGTGGGCCAGTTCGGCGGCGTGGAGTCGACCGTCCTCCCGCACCCGCCTCCCTCTGCCGCCGCAGCACCGCACACCGCGCCACCGCCGCCGGCCTTGGCGCCCGCTGGCCCGCTCGCCGCGACAATCCAGGGACGCCTCGCCTCGCTGTACAAAGGGCCGGCCGAGCCGTCGAGCCCCCGCCTCTTTCCCAAGGAGCGCGAGGGCTCCTTCCTGCGAGGCGCCGGCCGCGCGAGCGCCGCCCCCGACGCCGTGCGACTCTCGCTCTCCAGCCATTGCGGACACACCGCGGCGGGCAGCGTGCTCTCCGACGGGGCAAGCCTCCGCATCGATGACTCGAGCGGCGCCGGCCTGCTCGCGCTCCACTTTGAGAGCGCCGCCCGCAACCCGCTGGCGGACGGCCGGACGCCGGTGCGGTACCGTGCGGACGCCGGTGCGGCGCACGCCCGGCGCGTCGGGGCCGCCGTGGCCGCGTGGCGGCGCGGCTCGTCGGCCGCCGGCGACTTTCTGCTCTCGGTCGTCAACTTGCATGGGCGGCCGGTGCTTGTGTACGCGTCGCTGCTGCTGCGATCGGCGGGGGGCGGCGAGGAGGAGGAGGTGGTGCTCAGCCCGTGGGCCGAGCCCCTCCCGCCCGACGAGCAGCCGGCGCCACTCTCCGTCGAGAGCGGAGGTGCGCCGCGCGGCGCCAACTGCTTGCTCCTCGAGGCATACGAGGGCACTGCGCGCTGCGAGGCCGACGAGGCCGAGACGGCACCCATGGGAGAGAGCAACACTTTCCGGCGCGCTGCGGCGAGCGGGGTGGCGGTGGCAATGCCGCCCGCCGCGCGCGGCCCGTGTCTGCGCCTCGAAGCGTCTTTCCAGGAGGGCGAGGAGGAGCCTGGGGCGCCATTCTGCGTCCTGAGGCTGCCTCTCTCGCTCGCTGGTTGACGCTGCTGCGTTTTCAGATTATTGTGGTAAGATCTCAGTACAGAGTACCGCGAAGCGCCCAAAAACTTACTACCCTTGTAACCCTATCCGGCCACGGCCCGGCCTCGGGCTTTGAGCGAGCGCGTGACCCTTCTTGCTGCGTTCCACCCCAGTATAGGCGCGCTCTCTGCAGCCCCGAGAAACCGACGTTCACGTTATATGTACTGACGTAACGTACTCTAGCTTGCATGAGATTGCCCGATGCGGTGGCACCGGTTGAGCGCCTGCACAGCTGTCAGCTCCTTGCCTCGGACGTAGAATGGCTCCACACACACACACACACACACACACACACACACACACACACACACACACACACACACACACACACACACACACACACACACACACACATACACACACACACACCGCTCACCCACGCGCACTGGGCCTTGCACATTTAATGCCGTGGGGCTCCTGTCGTTAGACGTGGAGACGCGAGGGTCGCCCCCGGCTTGCCCCACCACCTCGTGTGTGTGGAGAAGTTTACCTTACCTTACCTTACCTGGCTCCATCAAGACGACGTGCGCCGCACCTCGTCCTTACGCACATCCTTAAGGACGACCTCCTATCGACCGGCTGCTGACGACACCGTCGATTCGCGTGGGCGTCAGGCAGCGGCTGAGGTTGGCCTCTCCACCCGGTCGCCACGCCATAACCTGCTGGATCTGAGCGAGTAGCCCGGCCCAGACAAGGGTTCCATCCGCCCCGAATGTCGCTTGGCGCGCTAGGGTGAACGTGGGCACGGGCGTGCCTAGCTGGCGCAGCTTGCGGTCAAGCGCGCGCACGTTGCGGAGGTCGCTCCGGTCATGTCGTCTCAACAGTACGAGGCCTAGTGTGGCTCGGAGGGTGGCGTGATATCACGGGGGAATTATGCGGCGCCAGAGGGGAGGAGTTGTGACGCACCGACGAGCGCGTTAGGCAGCACCGCGTTCTCGTCGCCTTCGTGGCCGGCGTGGTCAAGGTAGAGATTCACCTCATTGTTGATTACCTTTACATTGCTGCGCTTGAGCAGTGATTGCGCTCGCTCGACGCCCGCCTCCCGCAGTCGCTGCGTAAAGCTGTGCACGGCATCGATGAAAATGGCCGCCTGGGTTGCCCTCCATTTGCACTGTCGCGCCTGTAGGCGCGTCCCATTCCCAAACACGCGCAACCACTCGCCGGCGGATCTGACATGTTCGGCGTCACACCATTGGGGTGTGCGGCACATCTCGCAGCTGCCGGCCTCGACCTCCTCCGCACTACACTTGCGCCATTCCACCGGCATCGTCCACTGGACACCGCAGCCCGCCTGCAGTTGCCTGCACAACGCGCCGCCATCTCCCACCTCACACTTGCCCATGCACCTCGGGTTAGCCCCCGAAGGCAACGTAAGGGGCCCGCAGTTGCTGCACACGCGGCCTTCCGAGTTTGAGTCGATCACAGACATACACTGCACCGCGCTCCATACACGTTCCGCGTTGAAGAGCAGCGCGACGCCGCCCTTTGGGAACGCTAAAAACGGCAGCTTCTGGTGAAAGAGTGAGAATGCCGCACAGTTGTATCCGCAATCGTGCTCGAGCTGCAGGTCGACGAGGCGCTTGGCGGCCATTACACGGGCCCAGAACGGCGAGTGCGAAGAGATGACGTGGACCAGCAGTCCATCGCGACGGAAGGCATGGCGCAGCCCGGATTCGTTGGGGCCGCCCATGCAGCGCCAGACCTGTCTGGTATAGACCCGGCCGAGAACTCAGAGAGTTGCGCTTCAGCTGCTACACAGGCGCCAACCGCCCGCCGGCCCCCCCGCGCTGATGATGCAAGGCGTCGGTTGGTCGGGTAGGCATGGAGTTGGAGTGTTTACCGCAGCTGCGGGCATAACGCCAGCACAGCGAGGCGCCCACGTAGCCATCCGAAGTGGCGTCAGGTTCGCTCGACACAATGCGGAGCGGTTGGCGAGGCTAGTGGTGGCCATAGTCTGGTTGGTCCCCTAGGGGCTGAATGGGTCGGCGCGCGCGCATTCCGTCCGATAGTGTGGGTCACCGGTTAACGCAAAAAAAGCGCGCCCTCCTTCCCAAGCCGCGCCGGCCGCCGCGCGCGCCGATTCGGCGTCGGGCCAGAATCCAGGGCTGTGGCTGGGAGGGCGATGCGGTGCGTGGCGTGTTTTGTGTTCGAGTGGGCCCCCCCCGTGTGTGTGTGTGTGAAAGCGCCAGGATCTCAACTGCCATGTCGGCTGGTTGTAGGCTGGTGCTCTCGCCCCGCTGGCGGCGCGGACCGGTGCCGCGGCTCCGAGCCCTACGACAGGAGAAAAAAATGTCACAGCGACGCGGCTGAGGCGGCTTTGTCATCCTTTGCCTCCCTGTCTCTGGTCGAGCCCCCGCTTGGGGCTGCGACTGGCGCGCAGGCGGGCGGCAGCGCGATGGCCGGCGGCGATGGTGCTGCTGGCGAGCGCGCTGGCGGCGGCGGCGGTACGGACGCTGCCGAGGGTGCCGCGCGTGCCGCAGACGGGCATGCGATTGCCGCAAGCGGCCCCCGCGGCGGAGCTGGGAGTGGCTCCGCTGGCGAGGAGCACGGCGGCGGGGCCGCGGCTGGCGGCGAGGGCCGCGGCGGCGCGCGCCCCAAAGAGGCGGACAGCGGCGCCTGCAGTGCGCAGGCCGCGGAAGGCGGAACCGGAGGCGGCGCCCCGGGGCCTATATGGACCCCGTGGCGCCCGCGCTGCCGGCTAGCGGCGATGGGACGATTGCCGCCGCGGGGGGGGAGGAGGAGGTGGAGGGCGCCGCTGCCGCCGCCGAGGCGGGCCGCCGCGCTCCGAAGACCCTAATTGTTGCCGATCCTTCAGCGACGCGCCATACCGACACCGGGCACAGTTCGCAGCCACTTGCTGCGTCCGCCGGAGCTTCGGATTCTACTTACAGCGGCGCGGACGCGGAGGATGCGGTGGCAGGAGGGGGCTCTGGGGCGGCGGAGGCGAGCGCGGCGGCCACGGCCGAGGAGGACAAGCGCGTCCGGGCGCTGAGGATTGCCCTGCAGCACAGGACGCAGATGCCCGTGACGGACGAGGAGGCCCGGGCTATCCTCCAGGCGCGAGGGGGTCGCGAGACGCCCGTGACGGAGGAGGAGGCGCGGGTCATCCTTCGGGCGCGGGGGGACGTCGGGCACGGCAGGGCTACCTTTCAGGCGCGGGCGCGCGGGCGCGGTGGGCGCGCCACGGCATCGCCGGCGCTGGCGAGCAAGGGCGGCGAGAAGCTATCGCGGCGTGGGAAGAAGGCGGTGGCGAAGGAGGCGGGCGAGGTGGTATCACGCGAGGAAGGCGAGGCGATTTATCGCGCGACGCTCGAGTCGCTGTTGGCGTCCACCGGGTGGACGCCGCGCGCCGCGGAGGAGAGGGCGCGCGAGGAGCAGCGTGCGCATGTTCGGCAGATGCGCTGGGCAAGGGAGCACGGCCGGGGGGAGCCGGTCCGGTGCTTTGACGCGGAGGAGTACGACGAAGGCGACGACGCTTTCGACGCGCTCTTCGACGGGGGCTCGGGGTACGGGTGGGATTCCCCCTCGGGGGGCGGCGCTTTCTTCTAGGCGCCCGCCTTGACCCAACATAGAGGGCGTTGTGTCGCCTAGCTTTTGGGTAATATAAAGCGATCTCTTCACGCAAAAATGTCACCAAACTTCATGCAATGGTGGGCGAGCCAGCGCCGCTGCTCGGCCAGCGAGTCGTGCTCGGCGGGCTGTCTTCCCGTCCCGAGCTGAACGGGCAGCGGGGCGTGGCGCAGAGCTTCGAGGGCGGGCGGTACGCTGTGGCGCTCGAGGGCGGCGGCGAGAGCGTGCGCGTGCGGCCGGGTAATCTGTCGCCGGCTGCGGCGGAGCAGGCGTCGAGCGGTGTCGATGCGGTCATCGCAGCAGCGGAGAGTGGCGAGGAGGAGGCGGTGCTAGCGTGGCTCGACAGTGGCGGGCGGGCCGACACGACGTGCGAGGGAGGCGAGACTAGCGGCATCACGCTGCTGATGGGCGCCGCCCGCTACGGCCACGAGCGGGTGGTCGAGATGTTGCTGCAGCGTGGGGCTGACGTCAACCTGCAGGACAGCGACGGCGACATCGCGCTGATGTACGCCGCCGCCAGCGGCCACGAGCGGGTGGTCGACTTGCTGATACGGCACGGCGCGGAGGTCAGCCTGCAGAACAGCAAAGGCTTTACCGCGCTGGTGTACGCCGCCCGCCACGGCCACGAGCGGATGGTCGATTTGCTGATACGGCGCGGCGCGGAGATCAACCTGCTGAACAGCATCGGCGAAACCGCGCTCATGTACGCCGCCCTCTTCGACCACCCCGCCGTCGTGCGGCGCTTGCTGCGGGCGGGCGCAGACACCGCGGCGCGCAGTGTGCGCGGCAGCACGGCGCTGCAGATGGCCAAGGAGAAGGGTCACGCCGAGTGCGTCGAGGCATTCAGGCAGCACGTCAAGGAGGCGGTCGTGGCGGGACGGCCCACTGCGGCGGCAGTCGGCGGCAGAGGCGCAGGCGGCGCTTCCTCCGGCGGCGCTTCCTCGGCTGGATCGAGAGTCGCGAAGACGCCATCTCCAGCGGTGGCGGGGCGGGCGTCGAGCGGTGGCGTGGCAGTCTCCGACGAGGTCATCGCAGCGGCTGAGAGAGGCGAGGATGCGGCGGTGCTGGCGTGGCTCGAGGGCGGCGGGCGGGCCGACGCGACGTGCGAGAGAGGCGGCGTGAGCGGCATCACGCTGCTGATGGGCGCCGCCATCTACGGCCACGAGCGGGTGGTCGAGCTGCTGCTGCAGCACGGCGCGGGGATCAACCTGCAGAGCAGCGAGGGCGACACCGCGCTGATGTACGCCGCCTTGGAGGGCCACGAGCGGTTGGTCGAGCTGCTGCTGCAGGGCGGCGCGGAGATCAACCTGCAGAACAGCAACGGCGACACCGCGCTGATGCTAGCCGCCGCCAAAGGCCACGAGCGGGTGGTCGACTTGCTGATTCGGCACGGCGCGGAGGTCAGCTTGCAGGACAGCAACGGCTCCACCGCGCTGATGTGCGCCGCCCTCTACGGCCACGAGCGAGTAGTTGACTTGCTGTTGCAGCACGGCGCTGAGATCAACCTGCAGAACAGCGAGGGCGACACCGCGCTGATGGACGCCGCCGCCAAAGGCCACGAGCAGGTGGTCGAGCTGCTGCTTCGGCACGGCGCAGCGGTTGATTTGCAGGACAGCGACGGCTACAACGCGCTGATGGGCGCCGCCTTCCACAACCACCCCGCCGTCGTGCGGCGCTTGCTGCGGGCGGGCGCAGACGCGACGGCGCGCAATGCGAGCGGCAAGACGGCGCTGCACCTGGCCAAGGAGGAGGGCCACGCCGAGTGCGTGCGCGCCCTCGAGGAGCACTCGTCGACCGCAGCAGAGGCGGAGAGGGAGACGACGGTCGCAGAATCAGCCGAACAGGCCGCGGCGGCCGCACGCGAGGCGGCCGCGGCTGCGGAGGCGGCGGAGGCGCGCGATGCAGCCGAGGCGGCGCTGCGCGAGGTGCTTGAGGCGTGCGAGCGAGGCGACGCCGATCTCGAGGCGTTCAGGGCTGCGATCGGCTCGGAGGCGCTGCAGGCGGCGCGGCGGTTGCGC
Source organism: Emiliania huxleyi CCMP1516 (assembly GCF_000372725.1). Lineage (NCBI taxonomy): Eukaryota > Haptophyta > Isochrysidales > Noelaerhabdaceae > Emiliania > Emiliania huxleyi. The sequence continues at coordinate 150,405 of NW_005200110.1, read as the reverse complement.
GACGAGCTGGCGGAGCGAAAGGCCCGCGAGGCCAGGGCGCTGAAGCGGCAGCGGCAGAAGGAGGAGAAGGCGGCGGCAGCGGCAGCGCGGGCGGCGGAGCGGGCGGCGGAGCAGGCGGAGGAGGCGCGGGCGGCTGAGGAGGCGCGAGTGGCGGAGGAAGCGGATCGGGTGGTAGCAGAGGCTGCGGCGGCGCGGGCGGCGGAGGAGGCGGAGGCGGCGTCGCGCGCAAGGGAGGAGGCAGAGGCGAGGGCGAGGGAGGAGGCGGCAAGGGAGAGGGAGGAGGCGGCAAGGGAGAGGGAGGAGGCGAGGATGAGGGCGGAAGCGGCGGCGGAGGCGGAGGCGGAGGCGGCGGCTGTAGAGGCGGCGGTGGCGGCGATGGCGGCGGCGGCA
>NW_005200110.1:148609-149915 GCF_000372725.1 Emiliania huxleyi CCMP1516 | reverse complement strand
AGGTGAGCCTTTTTAAATTTTTGCAACCGGAAGAGTGAGCTGTATTTAAACGTTCTCCAAAAGGGCGGGCGTTCAAGATGATGTTTGAACCCGGCAATTATTACAGACCCTCGGAGCAGTGGAAGGGGTCGACGGCGTCCGTACCCTCTCGACGAGCTCATCGCGGCGACCGAGGGCTTTGCCGAGGCGCGCAAGGTGGGCGAGGGAGGCTTTGGGCGCGTCTACCGCGCCGACGCGCTGCCGTCGCTTCCGCGCGTCGCTTGCGGGTTCGCCGTCAAGACGGCGCTGGTCGGTGTCGGCGCCCAAGGCCTCGCCGAGCTGCAGAGCGAGGTGCGCACGCTCAGCGCGGCGTGCCACCCGTCCCTCCTCCCTCTCCTCGGCGTCTGCCTGGCGCCGGCGAGAGCGTGCCTCGTCTACCCCCTCTGCCGCGGCGGCAGCCTCGAGGACCGCCTCTACCGCGCTCCAGCCGCACTGCAGCGGCTCCGCATGCTCGGCTTCGAGACGCCGCCTCCGCCGCTCTCCTCCGCCGCACGGCTCCGCGTGCTGCGCGACGCGGCGAGCGCGCTGCACTACCTGCACACGCTCTCTCCGATGATCCTGCACCGCGACGTCTCGGCGGGCAACATCCTGCTCGACGAGCGCGGCAACGGATACCTCGCAGACGTGGGCCTCGCGCGCGCGGCAGAGGCGACGGCCGGCGGACAGGTCTCGCACCTGTCGACGCAGCGTATCTTTGGCAAGCCCGGCTACATGGACTCGATCATCATGCACGACGGTCAGGCTTCGCAGCTCACCGATGGCTTTGCGCTCGGCATCACGCTGCTCGTCGCCCTGACCGGCCGCGGCGCTCTCGGCTTGCTCAACGCGTGCGACGATGCATTGGAGGAGCCCGACACGGCGGAGAGCATCGCGGCGGCCGACGCGGGCTGGTCGGCGGCGCAGGCCCAGGAGCTGGCGCGGCTCGTGGTCGGGCTGGCTCTCGTGAGGAAGAAGAGGCGGATGCCGCTCGCAGAGGCATTGCCGCGGCTGGAGGCGCTCGTCGAAGCGGCGGGGGAGGTGGAGGAGACGGCTGGGGCCGAGGAGCGCCTGTGTGACCTCTGCTGGGACGCGCCGCGTTCGGTCCGCTTCGCGTGCGGCCACGCGCTGTACTGCGAGGCGTGTGCGCCGCGCGTGCTGGAGCGCGACAGCAACTGCCCGGCCTGCCGCCAGCCGGCGCTGCCCATCGCCGCAACTGGGCGGCTGGTGGCGGCGCAGACGACGTTTGTCCACCAGCCGCCCTCGCGCCCCGCGCCCCAGGCTCAGCCTG
>NW_005200110.1:146180-148509 GCF_000372725.1 Emiliania huxleyi CCMP1516 | reverse complement strand
GGGGGGGGGGGCTCGGCGGCTCTGCTTAAGTGGTTTTGGTTTCATACTTCATGTACGGAACTGGGGGGGAGGTGCTTAGGGGAGGTGAACGCGTTCACACGTGTTCGCTGTTGTGAGTGGTGGGATGTCGTGTGGGTGTTCGCCGCCTATATGCTCTATCCTGCGGCAAGACGGACGCTTTTCTATCTCTCAGTGCGCGCCAGTCCCGTGCCCAGTGTTGTTGTGCGAGGGAGTTTTGTTGTAAAATTCTATCTCAAAATTTTTGCGGCCGCCCCTCTCTCTCTCTCTCTCGCTCGCTCGCTCGCGTACGAACCGGGGTCGTGCCAATACACTCCGGTCTCAGCTTCTAGTGCGGTCATCACGCCGTTTGGAGCACTTGCGGCGTTTCAATTCTTTTCTCTGGTGCGGAGTGCATTGCCGTTCTTAATGGAGTCGCTTAGGCGGCTCCGGTGGTGAGCCGGTGTGTGTGCCAGTCCGCGCCAGTCCGCGCCCTTGTCGTGCCAGTGTGCTGTGAGAGAGGCTTGGCCTGTAAGAATTCTTTTCTCTGAGCCGACTGCCGCCGACTGGGTGATCTTCCATGGAGTCTCCGCCTCGCGCACGCACTAACGACGACGATGCCACACCCACGGACTGCCTGGCCGAGCTGCCGCCGGAGCTGCACCTCCGCATCCTCGAGGGCGTCGACGACTTCTCCGACTGCGCCGCCTTCAGCCTCGCGTCGCCGCGCCTCGGCCTCCTCGCCCTGCGCAGCGGCCTGGCGCGCTTCAAGGACCCTCTCTTCGCCGTGGCGATGCGGCTGCTGCTCATCGAGCGCTTGATTGCCGGCTCGTTCGTCGGGTCGCCCATCATACGGCCGACGCTCTGCGAGGCCACCCTTCGCGCCTACGCCGCCGACCGCCGCGCCACCGCCGACCACTTCCCGTGGCTTGCGAGGGTGAGCCCGGCGCTCTGCCTCTCGGCAACGGTAGAAGGCGCTGACGAGCAACGCGCCGAGACGTGGGCGCTGCGACGCGGCGAAGAGCGGGGCGCTGATCTGCGATTTTTGAAGAGCGGCCTGGTGCGGCACTTCGAGGGCGAGCGAGGCGCAGAGCGGATGGTGCGCATGGAGTTTGCCAGCGGTGAGGTGGCCTTCTACGAGGGTGAGCGAGGCGCGGAGCGGATTGTGCGCGGGGAGATGCCCGACGGCAACGTGCAGTACTACGAGGGCGAGCAAGGTGCGGAGCGGCTGGTGCGCATGGAGTCTGCCAACGGCAACGTTCTGTACTACGAGGGCGAGGGAGGCGCGGAGCGGATGGTGCGCGTTGAGTTTGCCAACGGCAGCATGCAGTACTACGAGGGCGAGCGAGGTGCGGAGCGGGTCGCGCGGACGGAGTTGCCCGACGGCACCATGGAGCACTACGAGGGCGAGCGAGACGCGGAGCGGTCGGTGCGCGCGGAGTTGCCCGACGGCAACGTGCAGTACTTCGAGGGAGACAAACGTGCGGAGCGGCTGGTGCGCATGGAGTTTGCCAACGGCAATGTGCAGCACTACGAGGGCGAGCGAGGTGCGGCGCGGATGGTGCGGACGGAGTTGCCCGACGGCAACGTGCAGCACTACGAGGGCGAGAAAGGTGCGGAGCGGAAGGTGCGCGTGGTGCTTGCCGACGGCAGCATGCAGTACTACGAGGGCGAGCGAGGAGCGGAGCGGAAGGTGCGCGCGGTGAGTGCCGACGGCGACGTGGAGCACTTCGAGGGCGAGCGAGGCGCGGAGCGGGTGGTGCGCATGGATTCTGGATTTTTTTTAAGAAATGAGGAGTTTTGGGGGGCTAGCGGATAGGGGTTTAAGAGACTGCCGTTGAAGAGATTGCTGTCACGGGGGCTTAGGGTACCCTACCTAAAGGGATGGACCGCGTGAGTTGAGGAAATCGGAGGACGCGACCATCGCACACACACCAGTGTAACCGCCGATCCATGATGGCGCGCGTAGCTATGACAGGGACCGCGGCCGCGGACCCGGTGGCGGACGGGGCTGGCGCGCAAGCGCCGGCCACCGTCGTACTGCCGGGGATGCGCAGCGGACCCTGGAATCGCTCCGATCGCGCGCAACTGGAGGACGCGGTGGGTGTCGCACGGTTGTTCGGTGCGTCGTGTGTCAGGCTGATAAGGCCTGGCTACGCGACCATCGAGGTCGACCTGAAGCACGAGAAGGCCGCGGGCGACCGCGAGTCGGTGAAGGTGGCGGAGCGCTCGTACATCGAGCGCACCGCGCCGAAGAAGAAGGAGCTCACTGATGAGCAGCTTGCGGCTCGAACCGCGTCACGCAAGGCCAAGAAGATCCGGCATCTCTCCT
>NW_005200110.1:139904-144752 GCF_000372725.1 Emiliania huxleyi CCMP1516 | reverse complement strand
CGCGAGCCGCGTGACCGTGTGCGCGTGCTTTTGGAGGCTTGTTTGTGCATGGTCCATGGAGGTCGTCGTGACGTCGATCGGAGTGTGGGGGTTGTGACGACGAAACACACGGCCGGGAACAGCTGCAAAGTCCAAAAAGAGCGCGCGCACACACGCCCAACACTCTGACTCTCTCGTACTCTCGAGCGGGCTCGAGAGCAGCATCGGTTGGTCCGCGTGACGGCATGCGGAAAGGCCACGGTCACACGAGCTCCCATTCTGCTGCAACAGCGACAGCGCAAGCGGAAGCGGAAGCCTGACTCGACGGTCGGATCACGGGCTCGCAGCAGGGGGTCGCGTTTAGTCGGGGCCGGTGTTTCGCTTGGAGTCGTCTGGATCGTGGCGCGTGAGCCCCTCCGTCTCGGACGGGGAGACGGTGGCGTACTTATTGACGTCGAGGCAGCGTGAGATTGGCGCGGGGCAGCACGAGTCGAGGCAGTCGGGCTTGCCCTCGCTGCTTGCGTGCTTGAGGTGGCCATACAGGACAACCCCAAACATCGCGACGGTGACGCCCGCGATGTTGTTGTACAGCTGCTGCGCGTCCCCCGCGACGGGGAAGAAGACGTACCCGCCGATGAGGACGAGGCACCTACCTCGCACCGACGGGCGGGGTGACGGGCGGCGCGCGGCGCTGAGAGGGTGGCGGCCGGCGGCGGAGGCCGCACGTCTTTGCATGGCCAACGACCTGGAAGGTGATGGGGGACGTCTTGCCGATGAGGCCGAAGGAGCACCAGTTGACGAGCAGGGCCAGGAAGCACGTCGCGAGGATGGTGCCTACAGCGCCACGAACGAACCCGCAACTCAAGGGCGCGGCCGTCCGCACCCGCGGCGGCGGGGCAGCGGCAGAGGGGGAGCGGCGCCGACGATGCCGTCGGGGACCCGCCCCGCGCGCCACTGCGAGAGGAAGGCCATCGTCGAGTCGGAGCACTCGCCTGCGGCACCGGCCCGCGGCGTTAAGGGCGCACTGGCGCGAGGCGCGACGGCGGAGGTTCGCTGCTGCGCGGGCACGCCTCTGCCGTCGAGCTGCTGCGGCGCGAGGCAGAAGCTCTCGACGGCGAGGGATAAGCCGCAGGAGGAGAGGGCCTGGTAGAAGGAGACCGAGTACTGCAGCTGCGTGCCGCTCATACCTGCGAGGCGGGCGCCGCGGTCTCGGAGCCGTCGGCCACGCGGCGGCAGGCGGCGGTGGCGCGGCCCGGGCGAGGCCGGCGGCGGCCGGCAGTGGCAGCGCACCGTACTCTTTTTGCTTCGTGCCCTGCCAGATCTGGAACATGGCGGTGGAGAGGACGGCGAGGACGCCAAAGGCCAGGCCGAGCGGCCTCAGATCGACGTCGGAGACGGTGGCGATGCCGACGCCGGCGAGGAGGATGAGAAGAGAGAGCTTGACCTTGTGCGTGGTCGAGACGGTGTACATGTAGAAGTTGATCAGCAGCGTGACAGGCACTATGGTGAGCTTGGTGACCTGGCGGTCGGGTGAGCGAGCGAGCGGGAGCGTGAGAGGGAGGGAGGGAGGGAGGGAGGGAGGGAGGGAGGGAGGGAGGGAGGGAGGGAGAGAGGAATGAGTGTGTGGGAGAGGTGAGAGAGTGGGTGAGTGGATGTGCGAGAGAGCAGTGACCTGGTAGAATCCGACGCTGTTGAGCGAGAGGGAGACGTTCATGAAGCCGATGGAGGCGACGCCCGCAAAGGCGACCTTGAACTTGTCGGCCTCGGGCATCGGGCTCGACGGCAGCTCAAAGAGGTTGCAGGCTAGAAGCAGCCTACAAGAGCGTGCGCCGGCGCTCACCTCCCGCGGCGGGCGCGGACTGCGAGATGGAAGGAGCGCCGGTAGAAGACGACGGTAAAACAAAAGTGGAAGAAGGATAGCGTGAACGGAAAGTGGAAGCCGGCGGCAAATACCTGTGTGCGGTGTGCGGCGCGGCATAAAAGTCTCGTCACGGCGGTGGCGGAGCATGGCGGCGGCGCACTCTCTTGTTGACCAAGACGATCGCGACCGAGCTCAGGACGTTCCCTATCGCGTACCAAGTCGCCGCGCCCATGGGTGAACCAAGTGTTGGGCGGGCGCGGTGAACGTGCCACAGCGAAATTTTGCTGTTCACGCGTGTGTGTGAGAGCTGGCGAGTAGAGGCACACGCACGCACTCTCGAGGTCTCTTGGAGCAGAGCCCCGGGCGAGCCCTCGAGAGAGCCCAATGGGTCCCTCGAGAGGGGTACCCTGGGTGGGCGGGGCCTCTACTCGCCAGGTGTTAGAGAGTGGGCCCGTGTCAGTGAGTGAGTATTCTTGATACGAAACCACGACGACACACACCAGTCGACTCGCATCGGTTGCCTCCATGAACGGCGGAGCTATTCTCGCGCCCCCACCACACCTGGCTCCAACGTGGACACGCCCATAGCTGGGGGGACACTACTAGGTCACGCATGGCATCAGAAGTTTTATCTCTGTGGGCCCCGAAAGGCATCTCTAGCAGCGTCGTTACGCATACACATATGCGCCCTCCCCTCCTGGCGGTGTCCGGTGCGGAATCGCGCTCGCGGACCCGCCCGCTCCCCCTACGTGCTACGACGGCGGCCCACGCCTCGAGTCGAACGAGGCCTCGCTCTACGATGGGAGCGACGAGGAGTTCTAGGAGCGGCCGAGCCCTTCCCGCAGCGCAACCCTAGCAGCGCAGCGGCCGAGCGGGCAGAGGGCGACTCGCGCAGCGCGCGGATCGCGCAAGCGGCGCGCGCGAGCGAGCGAGCACGCACACACACACACACACACACACACACACACACACACACACACACACACACACACACACACACACACACACACACACACACACACACGCACGCACGCACGCACGCACGCACACACACACGCACGCACGCACGCACACACACACGCACGCACGCACGCACACACACACACGCACACACACGCACGCACGCACGCGCGCGCACGCACGCACGCACGCACGCACCCGCGCGCGTGCGCGCGCACGCACACGCACGCACGCACGCACGCACGCACGCACGCACGCACGCACGCACGGACGCACACGCACGCACGTCACGTCACGCACGCCACGTCTCGTCATCTTACGTCACGCACGCCACGTCTCGTCATCTTACGTCACGCACGCACATCACGTCACGCACGCACATCACGTCACGCACGCACATCACGTCACGCACGCACATCACGTCACGCACGCACATCACGTCACGACAATCCTATCAACATGCCTCCGATTGCGAGCAGTGCTGCTCACAATCCTACATCTTGTAGGACTATGAGCGGCTGCGCTCGCAATCGGAGGGAAGATCCAGGGATTGGCGCTCGGAATCCTACCAACATGCACCGATTGCGAGGTAACCCGCTCACAATCCCTAGATCTAGCGTACGATTGTGAGCGCCGCCGCTCATAGTCCTACAAGATGTAGGATTGCGAGCGCTACTGCTCGCAATCGGAGGCATGATGCTCGGATTGTGAGCAGTGCTGCTCGCAATCCTAGACTTTGCTCGGATTGCGAGCGCGCTGGTAGTAGTCGTAGGCGTCACCAGTCACCTTGGGAGCGGAGCTGCTCTTAGTCCTAGAAGATGTAGGATTGCGAGCGCCGGCGCTCGCAATCGCACAGAGATGCTACGATTGCGAGGAGTGCTGCTCACAATCCTTCGACTTCTAGGATTGAGAGCGAGGCTGCTCTCAATCCTTCCGGTCTAGAAAAGAAGGTTCACCCCCACACGCACACACACGGGGACCCCCCCCTAATTGTGGGTGCGCGGCAGGCCCTGGTCGTGGGGCCCACTCCATTGCCCCTGCCCCGCCGCCCTCGCCGCCTCCGATGGAGTTCTCCGCGAAGGATGGCAAGCGCTGCCCTTTCTGCCGCAAGAAGGTCGAGCTCGGCACCCGCAACCGCGCGTTGTGCAACGGCCTGTGTACCAACACAGGCCGCAGTTCGGGATGCAAGGCCGCTGCGCAGACGGCGGCGCTCGGTGCACTCACGAAGGCGGAGCGGCGGCTTTCGTCCCTGCAGGAGCCAAGCGCGCGCGACGGCGGCGAAGGCGCGCACGGCGGCGGCTCATGCGGCGTGTGCGCACATGAGCTCTCGGGCGACTGCATGCACACTGTTTGCGTTTCCGGCCACAAGCTGATCCTGCACGAGAAGTGCTTCCTAAAGCTCAAGGCGAAGGAGCACAAGCAGTGTGGGCTGCACTGCCCCCTCGACCGCATGAAAGTGACGCAGGTCTGCTGCTCGGCGGAGGACTGCTACGCCAAGCTGTTGTCGGCCGAGGCCGCGGTCGTCGAGGTCCGGTCGCACGAGGGCGGCGAGGCGCCCGCTGTGGGCGGCGAGTCGCGGGAGGGCCGGCGGGAAAAGGACGCGGAGGGCGACGCGAGGCGGCGCAAGGAGGACGCCGCCCTCAAGGCCCTGCAGGAGGCGACAGGTGGGCAGGAAGTGGCGAGGCAAGAGGCGCGCCGGCTGAAGGCCGAGGCGCGCTCGGCGGAGAAGGCGGCGGCGGCGGCGCGGCGCGAGGCGGAGCGAAAGGCAAAGTCGGACGTGCTCAAGGAGAAGTTTGCGCGGCGCAGGGAGGAGGCGGCAGCCGAGGCGGCAGCGGAGGCGGAGGTTGCGGTCCTCACGCTGCAGCTTGGGTGGCGGACGGTTGTCGACCGGCTGCGGTGCCTTCCCCGCCCTCCCTTGCCGCACGGCTCCTCGACCCTCTCCACGCGCAAAGCACCCCTCCCCTCATCGCCAATCCCCCCCCCCCCCTTACTTTATTACTTTATCTATTGCTTCGTCTTTTTCGTCTCCACTCCTCTTTTCTCCGTCC
>NW_005200110.1:123594-139804 GCF_000372725.1 Emiliania huxleyi CCMP1516 | reverse complement strand
CAGCCGGAGGGGCGTGGCGGCGCCGGGGCGCGTGGCGGCGGCGGCGCAAACTCGCTGCAGTACGCGCTGCGCGCCCTCGCCGCAGGGCACGCGGCCCGAATCGCGGCAGGGCAGGACTCGCCTCCGCCCCCCGCAGTCGCACCGGCGCCGCCGGGGGCGGCGGCTTGGAGCGCACGGCAGCAGCAAGAGACGGAGGCGGCGCAGGCGGCGGAGGCGACGCGGGCGACCGAGGTGGCGGAGACGGATGAGACGGCGAACGAAGCGGCGCGCGAGCGGGAGCGTCTGCGACGCGCGGAGGCGGTGAGGGTGGCGGCTATGACGCGCCAGGCCGCTGCGGCGCGCGAGGCCGCTGCGGCGCGCGAGGCCGCATCGCAGCGGGAGGTGGCAGCCGTCCGCGCGGAAGCCGCCTCGCGAGCGGCATCTCTCGCCCGAGAGGCGGAGGCGGCGGCGGCCTCAGCGGCGCGCGCAGCCGCGGCGGCGCGCGAGGCGGAGGCGCGCGAGGCGCAAGCGGCGAAGGAGGCGGCCGAGGCGGCGGACGCCATGGCCCAGGCGGCGCCGACGGATGGTCCAGGGCGGCTCGAGCGAGATCAGCCTTCTCTGAACCTTCCCGGAACCTCCCCACAGGCCAAGGCGATGCGGCTCGAGCGCGAAGCCACCGCGCACGCGCCGCCGACGGCGCCCGTCTTGTCTGCGGCGCCGGTCCGCGCGGTCGCCGGCGAGTCGTTGCCGGCGAAGGTGCATCGGGTCTGCGCTGCGCTCGAGCTGCCCGGCGACGGCGGGCTCGTTCGCCTCGTCCGGGAGGCCAACGCAGCTTTGGGCATCGAGCCGACGGGCAACCTCGTACAGCAAACGGACCGGCTGTTGATAGCACTCTTTGGCTGACACGCATGGGCGCTCGATGCGTGGTGCGCAAGCGAGCGCACGAGGGAGCGAGTGGCCGTCCCAGGGTGAGATGAACTTCGCCACATACACAACGGTGCTGCTGCTGGAGGTAGGGCAAGGGCGGGCAACCTTCGCGGCCATACACAGTACTCCGTCCTCCTGCGATGCGGTGTGCAGTGGCAGAATGGTCGTGCTCGTGCGGGTTCGTCTCGAGAGAATGTGTTTTTTGTGACACAATATGTGAGGACACAACTTGCCCGGGAGAAGGGTTACTTGTAGCACACACTGAGCCGGCGGGAGGCTGGCCTCAGACCGTCAGAGCGGTTGTGAGCGACGTGGAACTGTCAAGCTCCCTTCTCCGCCAGCCGTGCGAGTTCCTCGGCGATGGCGGCAAGGGCGGTGTCGATCTCCGACTCCGCGTTGATGTAGCTCGGGCTGATGCGCACGACGGAGGGGCGTGCGCGGGCGGCAGGCTCGAAGTGGTGGGTCGATGGCGACACCGAGACGCTGATGCCTCGCGCCTCGAGCGCGGAGTGGAGGTCGGCCGATCGGACACCGAGGGTGGACTCTGCCTCGAAGGTGACGATGGCGCACCGCGCCGCGCCCAAGCTGCGAGCCACCTCCTCGTCGAAGCTCGGCGGCGCGTCGCGGATCACACACCCGGGGATGGCCGCCAGGCCGGACCTCAGCCGCGCCGCCAGCCGCGTCGCGTGGGCAAAGTTGCGCGCTGGGCCGGTGGCGCGGCACACGACGGCTGCTGCTTCGAGCCCGTGGCGAGCGGCCTCGTCCGCTTCCCACATCTCGAAACGTTTGGCATCGGGCAGCAGCGTGTAGCTGTCCGGCGTGGACCAGACGGCGCCCGAGTGGTCGATGAGCGGCGGCTCGCCAAACAGACTCGTCGAGCCGGATCGCGTCGCCTCGTCGAGCGCCCGACGCCGCACGTACAGGAAGCCGGTGCCGCGCGGCGCACGGAGCCACTTGCGACCGGTCCCGCACGCAAAGTCACAGCCGAGCGCGCGCACGTCGACCGGCAGCTGGCCGACCGACTGGCATGTGTCGAGCAGGAACACGGCGCCGTACCTCTCGCACAGCGCCCCGACGGCCGCTGCCGGCTGGACGATCGACTCGCTCGTCTGAATGTGCGTGAGCGCCACCAGCGTCCTCCCCGGCCTCTCGGCTCGCTCACTCGTCGTCGTCCGCTGCAGGGCTGCCTCGAGCGCGGGTACGTCAGCGATCCCGTCGGTGCGCATCGGCAGCACCTCGATGCGAGCGCCCGTTCGCCTGGCCATCTGCAAGTAGGCCACCGCGTTGCCCGCGTACTCGGAGGCAAAGCACAGGATACGGTCGGCGGAGGAGGTGAAGTTGAGAGAGTAGAAAGCGCGCGCCCATGCTGCCTGAGCCGAGTCGAGCAGCGCGACCTCCTCCACGTCGCAGCGCAGCAGCGTTGCGAGCGCCTCCCGGGCAGCGTGCGGACGCTTCTTCTGCGCTGTGTACGCTCCGACCTCGACCTCGTACTCGAGATAGCCAACCATCGCGTCGCGCGCCTCCGTCGGCATCGGCGACGCGCCCGCAGCGTTCAGGTGGAGGACGGTGTTAGGAGTGGAGTCGCCTTTGCACTCCGACGCCGTCGCTCGCGCCGGCCGGGTGGCGAGGAGACGGCGGCCGCAGAACCGCGGCCCACACAGCCGGGCTAGGACGCCAGGTGCGAGTACCGAGATGGCGACGCCAGCGATGCCGGCGACGACCGCGGTGCGCCTGTGCATTGCAACCGGCAACAAGAATTCGCCCGTTGCTCTACTCCCTTAATGTAGGTAAACCATAATTTTGCCTGTACGAAGGTTTCCTCTCCCACCCTACCTGGTTTCCTTTCCGTGTTTCCTGCTCGTTTCCCTACAACACCCTCTAGTTTCCTCGGGAAACCCCGGGGAAACTCCGTGGAATTCGTCATTTTGCTGCTGTCTCCTGAATGCGGCGTGAAATTCGTTCTCCTTGAACGATATCGGTGTCGAAACACCTCTGACAGCGCTCACAGCTGCGCTCTTACGGTGGTACGACATGGTCGATCCGACCCTTGACGATCAGCTTCCCACGCTCTGCACGCTCGGCGAGGACGCGCTGCTGCTCGTCCTCGAGATGTGCGATTCGGTCACGCTCTGCGCCCTTGCGCGCTCGACGTCGCTCTTCACCCGGCCGGCGCCGGGCGAGGGCCTCTCCCTGCCCGAGCGAGCGGCCTGGGAGACGATGCGGCGGCACTTCGCGTCGGGAGCCGCGAGGCCGTACGAAAAGGGCGCAGCCGAGCAGCACCGGCAGGTGCTCTCTCTGCACGAGCGCGGGATGCTCCGGCCCGGCGTGCTGCATGACGTTCCGCTTCACGCGGTGGAGGGCGCGGGCTCCGGCTGGGAGGTGGCATATCAAGCCCCGTACCAGCACCGGACCTCCGACGCCGATCTTGACGAGGCGGTGCCGCGCGACGCGCGATATGTGCTGCTCGGTGCGTTGTCGATGACCGGCGCGCGCTCGACGGACCGCTATGAGCGCGGCCAGGCGGTGGGGGTGCCGCTTCCCGACCGCGAGACGCTCGAGGACGGCAGCGCACTCGCCTTCTCGCTGCTCGCGTGGGGCCGGCGAGACACGGTGCTCAAGGCGACGCACGGCGAGAAGGAGTTCGAGGGCGGCGCGACGAGGAGCGACAACCTCGAGGCCGGCGTGCACTTTTACCGCTGGTGGGAGCGACGCCGCTCCCTGCCAAGCCCCGCCGCGCGCACACCACCTCACTGCACATGCGCGCGCTGCAGATGCAGATGCAGATGCACATGCTCTCAGGCCGGCCCACGCCATCGGCTTCAGCTCCGACCCGGACCTCTTCTTGTACTACGCCGACTCGGCGATCAAGCGCGGCATGCGGGAGGCGCGCGCGCGTGATCGCCTATATCTCGGCTGTATCTCGGCTATATCTCGGCGGCATGCGGGAGGCGCGCGCGCGTGCCGCCGCCGCGTGCATCGGCATCTCGGCTTGAGGAGTGCGCGGCCTGGCCCGACCGTTGCCGCGGCGTGCAGGCGGCTCCCGGCGACCGCCTCAGCTGGAACCTCGAGACACAGTCGACGGGCGGCTGGCGCGCGGGCCTCGCGTACGACCTCGGCGACTCGACGGAGTGGTACAAGTGCTGCTACTACCGGATGTGAGGCACCCCAAAAGCAAGCCGTTAGGACACTGCTCTGTGTTCGCTCGCTTTTTGTGCGCGGCCCCCTCGTCTAGTGCCATCTCAGGCTACACCGGTGCTAGCTGCTTGTCGCGAATTACTACTGTTTCGTCACTCTCGCCATGCAAAGCGTGTTACCTTGTAATATTCGTTACCTTAAAATATCGACGGAAAATGTTTTGCCGCGTACGCGGCACGCGGATAACACAAAAAAATCGTCCTGTGCGTCGCGGGTAGAGCGCGGTTTGCCCGTATGGATGTGTGACGATTTGCTGGCGTGCCGGCTCTACGCGCCCTGATTTAACGCGTTCGTGCGACTGCGACGCGTACGTGCGTAGTGTACGTGCGACGGGGAGATGACTGCTCTTCCCCGCAGTTTATCGCTAGTCCATCGCACTTTCTGGTTCAGCCGCAGAGCCGCTAGTGGGACCCCCCCCCCCTCGTGGAGCGCGACACCGCCGGCGCTGCGCCTGCTTCCCTGAGCGGCTTCTGTGGCGAGGCGTGGAGGCAAAAGAAGAAATGAGGGCATACGCTGGACAAAGTTCGAAAAAGATTTTTACGGAAAAAAGAAAGCAAGCGAAAAAAGAAGGATGACAATCCTGAGACGCTCTCACTCGGCGGCTACCTTCCGCGCAACAACTCGATTTTCAGCGAATGCCCAAGTGCCCCGTAGGACCGGACCTGGGAGTCGCCATCTGCCTCGTCGGCTTTGTTAGAACGCTCCCGCGGCCGGAGGTGTATACGTCCATATCTAATTTCTTCCGCAACCAGTCCAAACAGGCCGACTTTTTCGGCGTTGTCAGCAGCAGCGGCGACGACACCGCCAAGGGGCAGTGGAAGGAGGTGTCTCATTTTGAGCTCGAGCCAGCAATGCGCATGCTGAGGCCGGTGGCGTGGGAGGACACGCCCGATCGGCGCGGCCCGCGATGCGGCCTGTTGTGCATGCGGCAGTACGATCGGCTAGACCGATGCAGAGAGCTGATCAGCGCCCGTGAGGCAGAGTGCGGCGGCCGCTACGCGTGGGTCGTCAAGGCGAGGCCGGATGCGCGCATGCGCAGCCGCGGCGGCCGCTCGATTGCAGCGGACGGGCTGCGCAACGGCGACACCATCTACAAGGACCGACGTGCGGGTGACTTAGTGACGTACATCCCGCGGAAGCACTGGGAGGCATCCTCCCACTACGGGTGGTCGTCCCCTCACGACTCTCTCTCGTTTTACAGGCTCTTTTTTGAACAGGCCCTCTCCCGCACGCTAAGCAGCACACCGTGCGAGCGGGTACGTTCGGTCGGCATCGACTGCTCGCACAGCGCGGCCGCAACAGGCGGGGGCGGCTGCAAGTGCAACCTTTGGCTCACGATGGCCGTGACCGGGCTGCTCAAGCTGCGGGCCGCCTACCATCCCTTTGGCGTTGAGCTGGTACGCACCGCGGAGTCGCGAGCCGTGATTGGGGAGTCGCGGCGCAAATTTGGCGGTGACGGCATGCGAGGGTTGCACAACAGGTGCAACCCCCCTCCCCCCCCCACCCACCCTCCACCCCCCACCCTCTTTGCTCTCCCCCTCACCCCGCGTGAATGACCGGCCCCAAATCTCGCTCCACTCACAGGAGCACGTCGGCGACCGATCTGCAACATCTCATAAAAGTGGGAGATCGATTACCAGGGTGAGTGCAGCTCTCCGACGTCGCTTGCAGCTTGGGCTGCTTGGCCAGTCGCAGAGACACAGAAGAGGCCACTAATCTGGATTGGTGTTGGGAGGGTTTGTGCCACAGCAAACCGCAGCGTCCTCCCAACACGAAAGCGTATCCTGGCCCCGTCTGATGAGGTGAACAGTTGGCTGTTGCGCGTAACGCTCGCAACGGCCAACGCGCGGGGACCTGTTCCTTTTTACCCATCTCACAGTAGAGGTGTCCGTTTTTATTTATTTGTTTATATAACGCTCGCAAGGTAAACTTCTCCACACACACAAGGTGGTGGGGGAAGGCGGTTCGTCCTTCGCAACTCTCCACGTCTAGACGACAGGAGCCAGCTCAACGACGCGCCGGGCTCGCCGGCAGCCGATCCACAAGGAGAGGTCATGCGCGCCAGTCTTCTGAACCAGCATATGACACAGAGCCGCAGAGAGAGAGAGAGAGAGAGAGAGAGAGAGAGAGAGAGAGAGAGAGAGAGAGAGAGAGAGAGAGAGAGAGAGAGAGAGAGAGAGAGAGAGAGAGTAACGCCACACAAAATGGAACTTCGCCCTATATTCACCGCTCTTCATTCGGAAAAATGTATAAACCAACTCGATCGCCCATCAGATCCGCCCTTACTCAGCGCGAGCGCCAACATGCAGGCCTCTGGTGAGTCCTCGGCCTCGACCGCACCTACATCCTCCCACCCGCCAGAAGACATCATAAGGGAGTATGACACACGGGTGGTGACTTCACTCAAGGCACTGCAGCAGACGGCGGCATCAATAATCAAAGCACGGGAAGGGAAGAGGAAGGGACTCGAGGCGGAGAGGAAGGAACGAGTGGCCGCGGAAACAGAACGCCTGAAAGAGGGACAGAAGGAAAGAAAGGAGAGGATACGAGAAATGGAGTGGGCGGCGAATGCGTGTATTTGCTGGCGACGGAGGCGACATCGACAACGTGAGGCCGAGGAGAAGGAAAGGGAGGAGGCAGAGAGACGCCTCGAAGCGGGGAGAGGCAGAACGACAAGAGCGATGGGGATGACACTCAAAACGACCCACTGCGAGCTCGAAGGCGAAGGCCGGCGCAGGAAACGCGGTGACAGGCAGTAGAGAGCACTCCACCGATACCGTTTTTATGGCGGACTGACTGTGCCCCAGCACCAACCAGGGACCCCACATCCCTGCCCCGTTACGCCCTGGGGCACCCGCAGGCGGGGCGCAGAAGGGCGCCGTCGTCTCCTCCTCCTCGCGACGCGCCAGGCAGGGACCCACCCAGCCCCGTTACATATTCCATGCGCCTGGTGCATAAGAGACATTTCACAGCCTTGTTATTGAGAAGAAAATACGTCCTATGGCGCTGTGCGCTGGTCTGTGAGAGGTTAGGTTAGGTGCGAGCCCTGGAGGCCCTGGGAATGGGGGTTCACAGTCGGTGGGCGTTACGGAGCGCTGGTCCGCACTTGGAGCACTTGGAGTCAAACTTAGCACGGGGCTCAATTCATTTTCGGCCAGATCAGCGGATATGCGAATGTCGGTGTGATCTCAAAGGCGATTAGAGAGTGCCTCAAGGCTAACAAGCCTTTCGTCCCTCGGCGGAGCGCGAGAGCCGGGGGGGTGTGGCTGCTGCAGCAGGGGGAGAGGGAGGGGTCCGTGCCCGCACCCGTGCCGTCAGCAGCGTGTCTGGAGGAGCACCGTGCGGCTGGGCTGAGGAGAATTCAGGATCTCCGCACCGCGTAACGTAGGTAGGTAGAGCTCTAGGGGGAGGGTGGTTGGTTGATTGTGCGTACTTGTTACGTGAAACCCCAAGAACCGTGTGGCAGTAACTCAGATTTTAAAGAATTCCAGGTCGGCCGCACTCTAGAGCTCTACGATTTCACACGCACGAAGCACGAAAGATAAGGCGCGGGCGGCAGAAGCACTATGTCAAAGAGCGGCCGCACTCTGCTCGCTACCCCCCCTGCACAACTAAGCTCATGGCCGACCCCCCCCCCCAGCAGCAGGAGCGCTCTGCCTGTGGGGGGTGCTGGCATCTCTGTACAGACAGCAGCTGTAAGTAGCATGCGTTCCAGTGGCGAGAATTTGTAGTCGGCATCAAAATCAGTGGTCTCACCGGCGGGCCCTCCTACTGCCAACCGGGAGGTGCGGGGCACGCCAGCCTCTCTTCTACGCCTCTCGTGCCTCGCGGCTCCTCTGCTTCAAGGAGGGAAGATACGGCTCTCGCAGCCCATCGTACGCCGTGGCACAGCGGGGAGCACAGCGGGCTGTACAAGATATTGTTCCCTATCTTCGCATGCTCGTCGTTGGTGATATCCGCGCGAGGTCATACGCCACAGGCCAGCAATCACTCGGTGATGAGACTATTGATGTAGGCGCGACGCTCTGACACCGAGTGTTGTGTGGTAGTACAAGATAGACTCACCATGGTCACAAGTCTTTAGTAAAACGCCAGCACTCGACACGACGAAGGTGTATTGGGCTCGAAGGCGCGGCGAACACAACCGCCTCGAGCGTACGAGTACCGCTTAAACACGAACCGAGGGCGGAGAGGGGGGGGCGGCGGCGAGGAGGCGGGAGAGCTGGGTCCAGTGCGCTCTGCTGCTGGGGGGGTCGGGACCCCCCCCCCAGCAGGAGCGCTCTGCTGCTGGGGGGGTCGGGACCCCCCCCCAGCAGGAGCGCTCTGCTGCTGGGGGGGTCAGACCCCCCCCCCCTAGCAGCAGGGATGAGCTTAGTTGTGCAGGGGGGGTAGCGAGCAGAGTGCGGCCGCTCAAAACCCCACTGAGAAATTATAAATTTCTCTAGAGCTGGTGCCGCCACTAGATGAAATGCTCCACTGGGCCCCCGGAACACGCCTGCGCGGCGGCTGAGGAAGCTCTTCACTGGGTGGAAGGAGGCTCGGCCGGCCTTGAGGGAGTCGCGGAGGAGGAGGGATAACGGAGGTAACGTGCAGACAGGCCAGCAGCCAGTGGGACGAACGAGGGCCGCGACGGCGGCTCTCAAGCGGGAGGGAGCGGAGACGGTGGGCAGCGAGCGAAGTGGGTGAGACTGATGATGCTCCTTCGACTTAGGGAGCGGTTCAGCTGCTGGGCGGGCTTCAGGCTGGTGCTCACGCGAAAAGGAATCGACGCGATGTACAAAGCATAGAAGAAGAGGAGAAAGAAGAGGACGGACATCAGTGATGACGAAACAGAAGCTAGCGCAGACGAGGGCAGGGCAGACCCGGGGACGGCGGAGTCGGAGCAGACGGCATCGGCCGCCGAGGAAACGTTGGGAAGAGGCACGAGGAGGGCGGCGACCTCGACCGACTACGGAGGACCCGTCACCAGACGACGCAGGGCAGACGACGGGGAGGCGGAGCAGACGCGCAGGGCGAGACGAGGGAGGGAGCAGGATGTTGCTGAGATCAGCAGGAGGATGTACGACGAGATTAGGAGCAGCAGGGACCCGAGGGACCATGTGGAAGACGGCTAGTGCTAGTCCCCATCGGGAGGACGACCCCGGCTAGTCGCCGACCACACCCACAAAGAACCCTGCACAAAGACCGCAGGGCGGGGACCTGTTCCTTTTTACCCATCTCCTAGTAGAGGTGTCCGTTTTATTTATTTATTTATTTATTTCACTGCTCGCCGAGCAGTGAAGAGGCGCGGAAAGCTGTTTTTTTTACTTTTGGACGCATTTCGGGCTCCGTACTGGTTGACGCAGAGCCGCACGCGTCGACCGGCGCCGTTCGCGATCACGAGGGCGGATGCTGGCCATCCCGGGCTCTGTGCACATCGGCAGCGCACGTTCTACGCGCTCCGCTATCAGGTCTTGGCGCCCCACCTCGAGAGCGCCGTTTTTATCTCGTGCAATCTCGAGCCGTGGAGATTAGGCCGAGATCGCTTTGAGCTGCGGGAGATGTTTGGGAGATACAGCTACAGTCACACGGACCCGCGGGGCGTGCGAAGCTCGCGACGGAGATGTTTGTAGAGCCCGGGCTCGCTGCGAAGCGGTGAGCGGCGCCCGAACGGCAGGGTAGCGTGACGGTCACACAGGAGCGACACACAGAACCACAAGACAAGACACACACACACACACACACACACACACCAGCACCAGCCAGGGACCCCACCGTTACGCGGGCCCGGGCGCCAGCTTTTGGTCGTTCCCAACGTGAGCCGCCCCGCTCCCGCGCCCTCCATTCTAGCTGCGCCGCCGGGCTGCTCGCGCGTGAGAGTGGCCGCGCGCTTTTGGTGAGGAGGGTCGGCGCGCTCCCAATCCCTCGCCTCCGCCTCCGCCTCCGTACCGCCTCCGCCGCCGGGGAGGCCAAGCGGCGGCGACGGCGGCCCGAGCGCGCCCGCTCCCCTGCCCGACTCTGGCTGCGCCCCCTGCGCTGCCGGCGCCTCCGACACCGCTGGTCGCGGGCCCCACGGTGCAACCGTCCCTCGCCCTCCCCGCCGCAGGTACGCGTCCAAACCAGCCATGGGTGACCGCAAAGCCGTGATCAAGAATGCAGACATGTCCGAGGACATGCAGCAGGACGCCGTCGACTGCGCGACGCAGGCGCTGGAGAAGTACAACATCGAGAAGGACCTGGCCGCGTACATCAAGAAGGAGTTTGACAAGAAGTACAACCCCACCTGGCACTGCATCGTCGGCCGCAACTTTGGCTCGTACGTCACACACGAGACGAAGCACTTCATCTACTTCTACTTGGGCCAGGTTGCTATCCTCCTCTTCAAGAGCGGCTGAGCGGGTCGCCGCCACCCCCGCTACCCCTTCCCTCTCCCCGCCCGCCCTCGCCCGCCCCTCCCTCGCCCTCCCTCGCCCGCCCACGCCCTCCCTCACCGCCGGCCCGCCCGCCTGCAGGTCCGAGTCGTGATCCACCACCGCGCGTGCACGCCGCCGCTGGAGAGGAGGGAGTGAGAGAGTGCTATCGCGACTGCATGTGCCATGTTCACAGACGGAGAGCTCGGCAACAGCGGGTGCGCGGAGGCGGGGTGGCGCACAACTCCGTGATATGTCGACGGTCCCCACCAGCCCACTGTGAGCGTGTTTTGTACAACATTATCTATTTTGTGAACGTCAAAGCTGAACCAGGCCGGTCGGACGCGCAAGGCGATAGCGCGCGAGGGCAAGTCGCAAACTCGAGCGCGCCGGACGCCCGGACACCCCGGACGGCGCGGCGAGGCCCCGCGCGCGCGCGGGCGCCCGGGCCGCGGGCGGGGAGGCGGACACAAATAGAGGAAGTAGAGCCCCGCGCCCCGCGCCCCCGAGCGCCGAGGAGGGAGACGTGCCACCGCGGAGCGACTACACGTCCCGACACCCGCCGCGACGGACAGGTTCCGCCGGCCGACCGACGCACCCGACCCTGCACCCTCCCCTCGTCTGCGTACTTTACGGCTCTAGTGCATGGCAGGCCGCTCAGCCGCTGCTCCACCGCTTCGAGTCTCTGGCTCTCGAGAAGGTGTCGACCGTGGTGACACTCTGGCCGCCCTTGCTCGCTTTAGGAAGGAAATCCAATGGAACCGTAAGTAGTTGAAGGAGGAGGAGCACTTGGGGAGCACTTGGAGTGCAATTAGCAACCTCACCCAGGGCCGGGGAGCTAAGAAGCGCACCCAGCGGAGTTGTTATCAAAGTCGCGATGCAACCGAAGATTGCAGGTCCAATAGAGGCATAAAAGGTGACACTGATACACCGTCGCAGGAGTATGAACGGGATGTAGCAACATCGCTGCTTAGCAGCATTAGCTTTCTTATCTTGCACAGTTTTGTTGTAAAATTCTTATCTTGGGGGGGGGGGAGGTGGGGGAGGGGGGGAGGGAGGCGGAGGATGCAGAGGCGGAGGCGGCGGCGGCGGAAGAGGAGGAGGGGGAGAGTGAGGGGGAGGCGGAGGCGGGGGCACCTGTGACGGCCCGCTACGAGAAGGGCGACTACCGGTTCGCGCGGGAGAAGAATTGCGACCTGCGTTTGCTCGACTTCGAGACGTTCGGCGGCTTCGGGGACGGCGTCCGCAAAATTCTTCGGCAGGCGGCGGACCAGCTGAGTAACAAACTTTCGCACGCTCAGCACCTCGATGAGGTCACATGGACCACCAAGAACTGGCACGGGCTGCAGATGCAGCGCTTGTCTGTCGTTCTCCACACCGCCGTGGCGTGGCAGACGGTGAACGAGCTAGCGTGCGGGGACAGCGGCATTGTGCACGGTGCTAAGTGCATTGCCGCTCTTAACGGAGTCGCTTAGGCGGCTCCGGTGGTGTGCCGGTGATAGTACTAGCACGCGCCAGTTCGCACCTGTGTCGAGCCTGTCTGCTGTGAGAGAGAGTTCTTTTGTTTAAATTCTTATCTTGTCCGCACCTGTGTCGAGCCTGTCTGCTGTGAGAGAGTTGAGAGAGTTGTCAGTCAAGTTCTTATCTTGTCTCCGGCAATGGCCTGACCAACCGCTTCTCGGTTTTTCAAGGCGAGAGACGCTTCTTCAATCCGTGACATCTCGAGGCCATATTCTCGTTTCGCCCTCAGTTATCTGACAGAATGCCGTCCTTCCTTTGACCAAAACGTCTTTTCCCTCGCATGGACCGGCGATAAGATGGTCGTCAGCCGATCGACCTGCGCGGGCGACGGTAGCGACCCGGGCGGGCCCTCTACACGCTGGACCCTGGATACTGGGGCGGGGCTGGTCTCGATAGCTGGGGCACATTAACGCTGACCAGGTGCAACTTCTTTGAAAACACCGCCTATGCTGGCGGCGGCCTTGCGGTCTCGGGTGGTAGTGCGGTCATGCACGGATGCAACATCTTCAGCAACACTGCAGTGTATCAAGGTGGTGGCATCTTCATACGCAATGAAGTGACAATGGACAGCTGCAGCGTATACCAGAATGTTCTCTCGCGGAGCTGTTCAGACTGCTTCGGCCCCAACATCTTTATGGCCACAGGGACCTTGACGCTAGTCGGCAGCCCCTTGGCAGCCTTCACAGGGGTACAGGGGTGCACAATCAAGCGGGGGTGATCATCGAGACTGACTACTCGCCGTCGCCGCTGTCGCCACCGCCTCCGCCTCCGTCACCACCACCGCCGAGCCCGCCACCGCCGAGCCCTCCGCCTCCGAGCTCGCCGCCCTCGCCACCGCCGCCCTCGCCGCCGCCGCCTAGCCCACCTCCTCCGTCACCGCCTCCGCCCTCGCCGCCGCCACCATCACCGCCGCCGCCGTCGCCCCCTCCGCCTTCTGCTTCGCCGTCACCGCCGCCACAGCCGCCCTCACTGCCACCGCCCCCCTCGCCCCCGCCGGACGTGGCATTTGGGCCGCCGCTGCAGCCCATCGGCAGCTGCTCCAACCCCAGCTGCTTCAACCAGTACGGCTTTGTCGCCCTTGGCGTGGAGATGACGCTCACCCTCTCTGGTGCCGGTTTCAGCGACGGCGACACCCTGACGTTCCTCTACGTCCACGACACCATCGCCCTCTTCCAGCCCGACACGGAGAAGGACTGCGCCGGCGCGGCGGCAGTAATTCTCGCTGCCGAACGGGTATGGCCACGCCAGACGGCGCCAGGGGCAAAGTAAACAATGGCCGGGTCGTGGTGCGGCTCGAGCCACCGGATTCCTTCGACCCGATCCGGTCCGCCTACAAGGTCTGCAGCTACGGTGGCACGAACGTATACGACGATTCTCACTACTTCATCTCCCGCAGCCTGATTCTTGCAAACTATGCTGCGCCATCTCCACTCACGCCGCCGCCCTCGCCGCTGCCTTCTTCGCCGACTCCAGCGGATGCACTTGGGCTGAGTAAGCCGCGGATGTCGACGGGCCACTCCACCAGCTTCGCCAAGAAGGCTCGTCACGCATAGCCACTATCTAGATCTAGGTTGTGCCATTATCACACTACGGCTCGTGCTCGCAGTTCTTGGCCAAGGTGACCGACGGCAAAAGCAAGACCTTTGGCAAGAGCAAGAAGAAGACCAGCCCGTGGCACCCCGGCGTTCCTCGCCAAGGCACCCCGGCGTTCCTCGCCCTCTCCCCTCTCGTGGCATTTCACCATTGGCAACCCCCCTCCCCTGACACATTAGGTCACCCATCAGCTCCGTGACCGTCACCCCGGATACCAAGATCAATCCTTCCAGGACGAAGAAGTATCTCAAAGGCTTCGAGATCTGGGTCGGCAAGAAGGCTGGAGAAATGGCGGTGAAGTGCGGCGGACCATTTGCCTGGTCAACGATAAAGAAGGGGCCAGTCACGACGCTGTGCGATGCTGCCAAGTCCAAGTGCGTCTGCGAGCCGCCGCCTTTTAGTCGCCACGCGCCTATGAGTCCCCTGTAAGGGGTCAGCAAAATCGTACCCCCCCCCCCCTCCCCCCGCAGGCACCGCTACGTCACTGTCATTCTCCCTGGCACTGGTAAAACTCTCGCGTTTGGTGAGATACAGGTACGTTAGTTCGAGGCGCGAGTCATGCCCTGTGCGGGCGGCCAGTGCGGACACTGGCTAGTTTAGGCCGCATGGCGGCGCTCTGCACAGCATCGGTCTTCGCTGAGCACGTCGGCGGTCCACCGTGCGGGAAGGAACGCCGTAACGCACTCCACCGTGCACTGGTTTATGAATGGATGTCGACGATGGGCACCGTCGACGCTTTAAAAAGACTACAAGAAGAAGTAAGAATGCCGGACAGCGGGGAGAGTGAGGGTGTCTGCCAGCAGTGTCACGACGCAACGCAATTCCAGACCGATCAACCGCCTATGGGATAGCCTAAGTATGCCCAGGCGTGTCACACCCCTACTGTCTGAATTCGCGGAGCGAAGAAAATTTTATACGGAATACGTCCATTTTTGGAGCTTGGAATACGGCGTATTCCATGGAATACGTGGAATACGGGTGGAATACGGGTGGAATACAGGCCTCTGGGAGGTCATTTGGAATACGTGGAAAACGTATTCAGACAGTAGGGTCACACCACACGGCACACGGGGGCGCGGGCGGGGACCTCTGTTCCTTTTTAGCCAAACCTGCACGCCTCCCCGAGTTTTTTATTCGTTCGGAGCCCGAGGGCCACGGGCCCTCTGCATGCAAAGCATGTCAAAAAAATAAGCTCAAAAAAAGAAGGCTAACCTCAAAAAAAAGAATTTTCTTTGGGAAAATGTTCGACAAAATGGCGTCCGATCGGCGGCCACAGGTTTCCGGGCGCCTCGTGTTGATCCCAGCCGCCAAGAAAACAAGCTCGACTGGCTACAAGAACGTGTTCTACAACCGCAGCAAAAAGAAGTTCGAGGCGAAGGTGCGGGATGGCGGCAAGCGTGTCCGCCTCGGCTACTTCGAAACCGCCGAAGATGCGGCCACTGCCTACGCTCGCTCAGAGTACGGCCGCGCCGACGCCGCCAAGCTGCTGCAGCCTCGCCCGGCTCCCACTGCCGCTGGCGCCGAGGCGATACGGCAGGCGGAGAGGGAGGGCCTCACCCTGGCCACGAGCAGCAATAGCACCGGCTACAAGGGCGTTAGTTACTGCCCGAAGGAGCGAGGCAGCAAGAAGTACAAGCTGGAGGTGAAGACTCGCGGCAAGACTGCCTTCCTCGGCTGCTTCGCCACCGCCGAGCAGGCCGCGCTCTTCTACGCCCGCTGGGAGGCGGGCAGGGACACCAGCGATCTCATCGCGCCGCCACCGCCACCGCCGCCGCCGCCGCCACCTGCGCCTTCCTCTGCCGCTGGCGCCGAGGCAGCCCGGCAGGCAAAGCGGGAGGGCCTGACGCTGGCTACGAGCAGCAGCAGCAGCAGCGGCTACAGGAACGTGATCTTCAAGCCGAAGGAGCGAGGCCGCAAGAAGTACGAGCTGAGGGTGGGGTTTGGAGGCAAGCAGAACTTTCTCGGCCTCTTCGCCACCGCCGAGGAGGCGGCGCTGGCGCGTGCGCGGCACCTCCGGGACACCACCGCCCGCCTGCTCGAGCAGCCGCCGCAGCAAGCACCGCCGCAAGGCGCAGCAGGGCCTTCCGAGGCCAGCAGCTACGAGGAGGAGGACGCGCCGTTCGAGGTGGGAGGCCGCTGCGCCATCCGGTGCTCTGGTGCCTCTCTCGGAGCTGCTGCTGTGAACAGCGCCTCTTCACACTCCCTCGTCGGCGAGCAGGTACTCCGGCGGCGCCTTGTACCCGGGCGAGGTCGTGGGCTTTGACGGCACGTCGAGCCTATACTCGGTGCAGTGCGACGACGGCGAGCTGCTGGAGGACGTCTCGCTGCACGAGATGCTGCCAGAGGAGGCGGCGGACGGGGAGGGGCAGGGGGACGGGGAGGGGCATTAGGAGGAGGACGAGGAGGAGGACGAGGAGGAGGAGGAGGCCGAGGTCGGACTGTAGGGGGAGGGCTTTCACCCGGCGGACATTGCCGCTGCCGTCTCTCCTCGCTGCTCTCCGACCCGCCGCCTTTCTCGAACAAGAATAGGGGGGCCTACGGATGCATGTAGCGCCGCCGCGGACCATGCGGAACAGGGGGTGAACCGAAGGTCTGTGAGGGTCTCC
>NW_005200110.1:84143-123494 GCF_000372725.1 Emiliania huxleyi CCMP1516 | reverse complement strand
GGACTACACGTCCCGAACACCCGCCGACGGACAGGCTCCGCCGGCCGACCGACGCACCCGACCCTCCCCTCGTCTACGTAGTACATGGCTAGCCGCATCAGCCGCTGCTCCACCGCTTCGAGTCTCTGGCTCTCGAGAAGGTGTCGACCGTGGTGACACTCTGGCCGCCCTTGCTCGTGGTGGTGAGTGTTACCGTCATGGTCGCGCCTGCGGCGCGGCAGAGGCGTGGCGCACAGGAGGTAGCGGCGGGGCAGATGCGCGGCGCTTGACTCGCCGCACCGTCTTCGGAGACGGCGTTTGTCATCGTCTCAACAAGCTGCCTGTCGGGAAAGGTCTTGTGGAACACCTGCGCGGGGGTGCACCAACGATGAAAGCGGCGGTATCGAGGTGAATATGAGCCGGCGCCGGCGCACCAGAGAGCAGGTGTCGGCGTCCCACCGCGCCAGGAGGAGCACGCGGTCTCCATTCTCGCTGCCCTCAACGGGCTCTGTCGCCGCCGGGTCGAGCGTCTGCTTCACCTGCGACCGCACGCGTGCGGGCTCGGCTCTGCGAGCGGCCGAGCGGGACCGGGCCTGGTGTGGAGAGGACCTTGATCATCTTGAGCAGCGTGTACGTATGTGTGACGACGCCCTCGGCGATCTCTACATCCTTTACGGCCGACCTATATGATGAGCGCCATCGATCTGTTCCTACTAGTCGCTGCTGCCGAACGGCATTCGAGTGAATCGCACAGCCCCGCCGCAACCCTACGACAGAGAGTCAACCTGTGAGATTGTTGTCCGCAGTCACGGCACCCAGCCTGGCATGTGGCTGGATTGCACGCACTTGCGATTTGCCCAAGAGACACCCTTCAGCTTCATCCACGCGTCGTACTGGCCGTCGTGCGTCACCAGAATCCACTTGCCGACCAGCTGCTTCTGCCACTCCTCCATTCAGTCTCGGTCGGCGTTAGGTTCTTGAGTGGATATCCTCTGTGGCCGCACTGCCCGGGGCTAGGTCTATCGCTATCGATCGCCGCAGCACACAGCCAAAATTGCGTCTTATCGATCAACACTTTCGATAGACCGAAAGTAAGATCGTTCGGTGCAGAAACCCCGGCCATGCCCATGTAACGCAATTGTGCTCGATTTTTCGAGGAGTCTGGAGCTTCAGCTGGCGAATCATGCCGCTCTCGGCACAGAAGCAGCGCGAGCGCCGCGCCGCGCAGCGCGCTGCCGAGGCTCAGGACGCGGCTCGCGGGCAGCGCAACCGCCCGGCGCCGAGCCGGTGCTAGGCCGCCTCCGCTGCGCCTGTTTCCTTGCGCGCCGCTGGACGTCGGCCGAGAAGACCGCTTCCCTCTGGGGACCCGACTCCGCGAAGATCGCGCGCGCGTCGTGAGTGGCGGCGCGCGCGCGATCTCCGTTCCCGGGCACGCCGGTCGCAGTGGCATGGGCTCCCAGGCTCAAAAGCGCTCCCGTCAACAGCGAGCGAGCGCCGCCGCTGCTCCTCCTCCCGCCGCCGCTCACCGAGACTCGGTGCCGCCGTTCTCGCCGCCGCCGCCGCCGCCGCCGCCGCCGCCGCCTCGCGCCTCGCCTCCGTCACCGCCGCCCTCCATCTCGCAGCGGCGCGTCCCTCTGATACGGCTCTATGGCGCGGGCGCCTCGCTCACCGGCGCCTCGCCGCCGCCCCCCCCCCCTTCTCGCGCCGCTCCGCTCGTGGCCGCCGCCTCCCCTGTCAATCCCGCCGCCTCCCCTGTCATCCCGCCGCCCGCAACACCGCCGCCACCGCCTCGCGCCTCGCCGCCGCCGCCACCGACCGCCCTCCCCTGCGCCGCCGCTGAGCGCGGTGCAGGGGGCGAGCCCCCGCTGCGCCGCCTCACCGCAGTGCACTGCGCTCTCCGCGCCCCTGACGATTAGTGAGGAGGTGGTGTTGCACAGCATGGAGCTCGGCGAGCGTTTAGCGAGCCCCTCAGCTAGAGTGATGAAATGCTCCCGCGCGAGTATGTGTTTGCCGCAGGCTGGCCAGATCGGACGCGCGTGGAGGGAGTCTAGGATGGGGAGAGAGGGAGGGGTGAGCCTGAAATTTAGAAAAGGAGTTGCGGTGTTGATCGCCGCGGGAGCCCTCTTATTTGATTTTTTGCTCTACTGTCATGGATGTGCTGAGCGCACTGGCCACTGCGCTCTGCCTCCTCCCGGCCGCCGCCCTCTCGGCGCCGGCCTCCTTCCTTGCCGCTGGAGAGCCGCCGGTGGTGGTAGACTTGCGCCCGCGCGAGGCCTTTGAGCAGTGCCATCTGAGCGGCAGCAGCTCTCTCCCGCTCACGTCACTTCGCGTGCGCCTCTTCGAGCTCCCGCCGCCCGGCGAGTGGCCGCTGACCCTCGTTGGCAGCGCGGCGGAGCTCGAGACTGCCCGCGCGCTCCTGCTGCCGAAGGGATGGGAATTTGAGGAGCGACATGCAGACGACTCGGCATTCTGGGAGGGCGCGGCGAGCGAGAGCGGGCCGGACTCGGCGCCGCTGCTTCGCCCGAACGCCTTCTTGGCGTCCGCGCTGCGCCAAGTCGACCTTCCCGAGGCGGGAGCGGCGATAGACGTGGGCTGCGGCAGCGGCCGCGACGCCGTCTTCCTGGCGCAGACGCTGGGAGACACGTGGGAGACGATTGGCGTCGACAACCACAAGGGCGCGCTGGAGCGGGCGCAGCGGCTTGCGGATGGGTGTGGCGTGTCGGCCGCCTTTGCGCTGGCGAACGTGCGCAAGCAGAGCCTCTCCGATCTGACCGAGCGGCCCATCTCTATTGTGCACGGCTGCCGCTTCCTCGACCGGCCGCTGCTGCGCGCGCTGCCCGAGGTGGTCGCTCCGGGCGGGCTGGTCGTCTGGTCGACATTTCTCGACGGCGATGGGCCGCCGCAGGCACCGCCTTTTCGACCCAGCCGCCGGCTGCAGCGAGGCGAGATGGAGCACCTCTTTGGGGAGTCGCGCGGCTTCGAGGTGCTGCGCGCGGAGGAGGGCACGCTTCTCACGCGGGGCGTGTGGGAGAGCGCACAGTTTCTCCTCGCGCGAAGGACTAGATGACCCCCGCCTCCTCGTGGGCGAAAGAGGCTGGTACGACGAGTAATTTTTCTTCCGGTCGCGGTCGCCGCCGACGCCGGTCCCGCTCACGAGAATGCGGCGCACGCCGCGCCCGCGCCCTCCGGCGCTCTTCAGAAATCGCGACAAATCGTGTAAGAGCTAAGACGAGCGTGAAGACTGAAGTCTGAAGTGTGAAGAGATAGACGCGTCCCGGGATCTAGGCGCGGGAGCCACCGTGTCGCGAGAGTTAATGCAAGCCGCGAACTCTCGCGCTCAAACACAGTACGCAAGGTACGCAAGGGCGTTGAGCACGAACGCTCCCAGGCTTCAGATGGGCGGCAGCTTCCGCTCGGGGGGTGCTCTGCGGCGCAACTCCATCACGGAGACCCTCGCCGGCCGCAGGTCGCCCGGCATCGGGGGTGTCGTCTCCTCAGACAGCACCTCGTGGCACCAGCCCAAGTCCTCGAGCGTGGCGAGGCACTCGGCCGTACTCCACCGGTGCTCGCATGAGATCAGCACGACCGTCGTCGGCCCCGCCAGCGCGTCGAGCGCCGCGGCAAACGCGCCCGCGGTGCCGAGCGAGTAGAGGCACTCGGCGCCGAGGCTGAGGTCGAAGTGGGTGGCCGACGAGTGTGCGGGCAGCAGTGCCGCAGCGTCGCCGACCGCCCACTCGTACAACTTTGCGCAGCATCGGTCGCCGAGCCCTCGCTCGCGTATCGAGGCGGCGAGGTCGTCGACCAGACTCGCGTGCTTGTCTGAGAGCGTGACATACGCGTTTGGCCCGGCGAGGGCAGCCGCCTGCAGCCCGGCCACGCCTGTGCCCGCGCCCAGCTCGCACACCTGCCGCAAGGAGGGGTCGGGTATGATGACGCGTGGCGCGACGCTCCCCGCGTCTCGCACGCCCCGAGGCTCGCCTGCGTCTCTGCGCCACCGCTGAGGCGCTGCGCCCACCCGCCGCGTGTGGCAATGTGGGCGGCCAGCACGCGGGCGCCGTTCCAGGCGATGCCGCCCAGCAGGTGCGCAGTGGCCGGTGGCGTGTGGAGGGCCGCAGAAGCCGGTGGCGCGTGGGCATCGCCGCCGGTCGGCTCCTCCTCCTCTGGCGCAGCGGCGATCGTGGCGAGCGTGCGCACCACCGGCGGCTCCTCGCGCCTTCTCCACACGGTCAGGTCGTCCGAGTTGTACGACCACGTGTGCAGCCGCACCGCGCGGAGGAGCTCGAAGCGCTCGGAGAGAAGCGCCTGGAAGGCGCGGCTCGCAGAGGCGCCGCAATCGGGCGGCGACCCCTCCTGCACCGCCACGCGCTCCTCCCTCTCGCCCACGTACACGACGGTGCGCCCGCCCGCGCGCAGGTACGATGCGACGCACTCCGCGTCCCACACGGGCGGCGGCGGCGCGCGCGAGGCGCCGCCCGCGCGGCACAAGTGCGGGTTGTCGGCCGAATCGGCGTTGTTTGGCCAGATGAGCAGCAGCGCGCGGCGCCTCGCGACGTCGCCGCCCTGCTCGAAGACGGAGCGGCCGTCGCCGCGCAGGACGTTGCAGTACACCTGACAATTGCGGTTTTGATCGCGAATCTTTTCAATTTGTTCGGGTGTCAGGTTAGCACGATAACTGCGTTGCCTCCGAGAAGAAGGGGTTGTTGAAGCGCTCGCTCGGGGGCTGCGAGTCGTAGGCGACGACGTCGACGCCGCGGTGCTGCAGCAGCGCCGTCCAGTAGCCCGACCCCGCGCCCATCTCCACGATGGGGCCGCACTCCGCGATCGCGGCCAGCGCGCTCTCGGACGGCACGGCGAAGCTCGCGACGTGGCACAGCGGCACGATGACGAGCTTGGACAGCGTCTTCATCGCGACGGGCAGCTGCCCTCGCTGCCGGTGCGGCTGAAGCAGACGCGCGCCGCCCCTTCCCAGCGACGAGAGCAGCGCCATGTCCTCGGCGGATGCGCCGTCGCAGCTGGTGTAGAGCCTCCACACCGCCTCCGGCACGATGGCGCGCAGCCGCAGGTAGACCGCCTCGAGCCAGTTCGTCTCGAGAAGGCCCGGACGCTCTGCCGCCGGCTCGGCGCTCTCGTCGCGGATGTGCCACGGAGCCTGCACGCGCAGGTGCGAAAAGAGCGCGCGAAGCACGCGCCGGTTCTGGCGCGCCTTGCGGCCCATGCCGCTGGCGGCGAGCTCCGTGCGCGCTCCGCCGGAGGCAGTCCGCGGCGGCAGGCCGTCGCGGAGCGACTCGGCCGCGAGCGACTCGCAGAGCGCCGCCGACGCGTCCGCGTCGAAGAGGTTGTAGGCGGGTAGGAGCACGTCGAGCACGAGACGGCGGAGCGACGCGGCGGCGCGCTCGTCCGCAGCGGACATCAAGAGATGTGGTGTGTCGGGGTCGTTGGTTCTCGTACTCACGCGCCGGCACCGGGCTCTAGCACAGAGACCTCAACGCGCCGCAGTCCCGGGCAGAGGGCGGTGATCTGTGATCCCCTGCGTCTCCTGTTGGGAGTGTGAACGCCCTATGAACGCCCTATGTTTATGTGAACGCCCTCATGAATAGAGAGAGAGGGCGAGACGTCTCTATCCTAGCGAGATGTCTGTGTGAACAGGGACATGTGCGGGACGTGTCAGGCTTGCCTTTCCTCTGTTTGTCGGTCGTCCGCTCAACCGCGGCTTGGCTGATGTAGTCTTGCTTGTACCGTTCCTGTACGCCTCGGTACAGACCCTCCTCACAGCTCACTACATGGTACCTCCGGTGAGATCGCAGAGCGAGGAGATCGACGGCAACTTGGCCGTCATGATTGCTGGTGCGATGCAGCCGCACAGCTTAGTCCGGCTAACGCTTGATACGATAGCCGGCACCACGGACGCCTGCGGGGTGTCGTGGTGGCAGTCAGGGTCGGAGTCCCTGCTCACAAGTCTTCTTGGCACCTCGGCCAGGAGCCTGCTTGGCAACTCGGCCGTGCAGCATGTAAACCGGACTGATGCCCGTCCGGCACAGTATTTCCCGTCTTCGCTCGATACGAAGGCTGGTGCCGTGCGAGCCTGGGGCTCGACGTGGAGCTGGGTTGGAGCCCCAGCAAGCGGCAACTCGGCCGCGACCCGACTCGGCAAATCGGCCGAGCTCGGCGACATTCGAATGATCTCTGACGTCTGTTCTTCGTCTACTTCGGTTCCCACCACGAGCACCTCGGCTTCGTGGGCACGGATCTTCTCTCCTTCTTCACTTTACCGCCTCGCTCTCATCTCCCTTGAGCCACCACCACCGCCGCTGCCTCTGTCGCCGCCGCCGCCAGCCCTCGAGCCAGTCCAGCTGCCTCCTCTGGAGCAGCCTGGACCCCGGCTCTCGCCACCATCAACTCCATCGCCGCCGCCGCTCTGGACGATGGCAACTTTCTACGACCAGAGCCTTGCGCCGCTGAAATATGACGACGGGGGCACCCTTCTGTCCAGGATCGCGGCGACTGCCACATCGTGGGGGAGGCTGGGGCATTGGTGCGATGTGGCGACGCCGCGTCTTTGCAGTATTTCGCTCTCTTCGGTTTCGCTCCTCCCGCCGCCCCGCGGCATCCCTGGTGTGGACGATTTTTTTCGCGGTATCCGCGGCGGGATATGGCTGGATATGGCTGGATACCGGGAGATACCGGGAGATGCCAGGAGATACACGTGGATATGATGAGATACGGAGCCCCCACGATGTGTTCACGACAACGTCCGTGAAGCTAATCGGACGCGACGGGCGAAGCTTCGCGCTTCGACCGGCCGTGATCTGCCGTGCGGCTAAGCGCTCGATTCCCATCGTCGTCATCGTCGATGAAGCACCGCAAGGACAGCCTTGATCGCCGACCAGGAGGATGGTCACCTGCAGCCGGCGGCCTCAGTCGGTCGGGGGGGAGCGGGGGGGCAGGCTCAGTGCTCAAACTTTACCGGTATGAGACTGGTATTTGGCGATATTTTGATTAGTTTTGGAGTGGTATGGTATAGTGGTATGCGAAAGTGGTATGCGGGGTTTTCAGTAGTTGTAGCGGCTGTCGGTGTGGTCCCGGGGGCGAAACCATGCAAAAGTGCGGGTATTGCCCGGGTATACCCGGGTTTTTTCAGGTATACCCGCAAAATACCCGGTATTTTGCCGATTTTGCCGATTTTGCCACCAAGAAGGCACTCCGACTCGCTTTGATTTCCGTGAGGCAACTGGTATCCCGTACCACTTTTTGATTAGTGCAGGCCTTGGGTTTGATTAGCCAAAAACTCCCATACCGGTAAAGTTTGCACACTGGGCAGGCTGGGCCGCTCGCGGGCGCACAGGAATCCGGCGCTCGCGAGGGAGGCGCTCGATGCTCGCGCTCTGCGGCCGGAGCGCGGAGAGGCCGGGCTGCTCGGCGTGAGGGGCAGGCGGGCAGGATATGGCGGGATATGGCGGGATATGGTCAGATATGGTCAGATATGGTCAGATATGGTCAGATATGGTCAGATATGGTCAGATATGGAGAGATACATCAAGATACCGCAAAAAAATCGTCCGCACTAGGGCTCGCGGCGCTCAGCTCGGATCGCCGCGCGCGGCTGACCAAGCTCTACTACTAGATGACGTCCACAAACGATGATGATCATGTGGCATTGTCTCATTCATGGATCTCCCTCAGCTGCCGAGCGCCCGAGCCCGAAGGAGGTGGGCGTGGGAAGGTGGGGTGGTCCTCACCCCGGCGGCCCGCGCACGCACGCCGTCTGAGCCTAGCGCAGCGCGAACTCGCTCTGGGCCTAGCGCAGCGCGAGATTTGCGCAGCAACCCGGCCGGGCAAAAAAAAACTTGGCGCCTGTGCGGCATGGACCTCTACAGGCGAGTGAGCGAGCCAAGCAGCGACGGCCGGGCAGGGGTGGGCGGCGCTTCCTCGGGCGCGGCAGCGGCAGCTGTGGACGCGCCGCTGCTCGGCCAGCGCGTCGTGCTCGGCGGGCTCTCTTCCCGCCCCGAGCTGAACGGGCAACGGGGCGTGGCGCAGAGCTTCGAGGGCGGGCGGTACGCTGTGGCGCTCGAGGGCGGCGGCGAGAGCGTGCGGGTGCGGCCGGGTAATCTGTCACCGGCGGTGTCGAGCAGTGCCGCGGCAGCCTCCGAAGCGGTCATCGCAGCAGCGGAGAGTGGCGAGGAGGAGGCGGTGCTGGCGTGGCTCGACAGTGGCGGGCAGGCCGACGCGGTTTGCGAGAGACGAGGCGTGAGCGGCCTCACGCTGCTGATGGGCGCCGCCCACCACGGCCACGAGCGGGTGGTCGAGCTGCTGCTGCGGCGCGGCGCTGAGGTCAACCTGCAGGGCAGCGTCGGCGGCACCGCGCTGATGTGCGCCGCCGGCAGCGGCCACGAGCGGGTGGTCGAGCTGCTGCTGCAGCGCGGCGCGGAGGTCAACACGCAGGACAACGACGGCGACACCGCGCTGATGGGCGCCGCCTTCTTCAACCGCCCCGCCGTCGTGCGGCGCTTGCTGCGGGCGGGCGCAGACACGGCGGCGCGCGGTACGAGCGGCAAGACGGCGCCGCAGCTGGCCAAGGAGAAGGGCCACGCCGAGTGCGTCGAGGCCTTCAGGCAGCACGTCAAGGAGGCGGTCGTTGCGGGACGGCCCACTGCGGCGGCAGTGGGCGGCAGAGGCGCAGGCGGCGCTTCCTCCGGCGGCGTTTCCTCGGCTGGATCGAGAGACGCGAAGACGCTATCTCCAGCGGTGGCGGGGCGGGCGTCGAGCGGTGTCGTGGCAGTCTCCGATGCGGTCGTGGCAGCGGTGGAGCGTGGCGAGGAGGAGGCGGTGCTGGCGTGGCTCGACAGTGGCGGGCGGGTCGACGCGACGTACGAGAGAGACAAGGAGAGCGGCCTCACGCTGCTGATGGGCGCCGCCACCAACGGCCACGAGCGGGTGGTCGAGCTGCTGCTGCGGCGCGGGGCGAAGGTCAACCTGCAGGACAGCGACGGCGAAACCGCGCTGATGTGGGCCGCCAGCCAAGGCCACGAGCGGGTGGTCGAGCTGCTGCTGCAGCACGGCGCGAAGTTCGACCTACAGAACAGCGTCGGCAGCACCGCGCTGACGTACGCCGCCAGCCAAGGCCACGAGCGGGTGGTCGAGCTGCTGCTGCAGCACGGCGCGAAGTTCGACCTGCAGGACAGCAACGGTTTGACCGCCCTGATGATCGCCGCCCTCTTCAACCACCCCGCCGTCGTGCGGCGCTTGCTGCGGGCGGGCTCTGACACGGCGGCGCGCAGTGCGAACGGCAAGACGGCGCTGCAGCTGGCCAAGGAGAAGGGCCACGCCGCATGCGTGCGCGCCCTCGAGGAGCATGCGGCGGCGGAGGCGGCGGCTGAGAAGGCGGCGAAGGAGGCGGCGTGGGTTGCGGGGGCGGAGGCGAGGGAGGCGGAGAGAGCGGCGGCAGAGGCGACTGCGGCGCGGCATGCCGAGGCGCTGCTGGCGGAGGAGGAGGCGGAGAAGGAGGAGCGCGCCAAGGAGAGCAAGAAGGGCAAGAAGAAGAAGAAGAAGAGCGGCGGCGGCGAGGCAGACAACGCGGCGCCTGGCCCCAGCGCCACCGCCGCATCGCCGCCGCTAGCCGCGCCGCCAGCCCCATCTCCTCCGCCCGCCAACGCAGCCGCCATCGCTGCGGCGGACGAGGCGCTGCAGCAGGCCGTGGCCGCTGGCTCGTACGTGGGCGTGGCCAGCGCGCTGGAGGCGTGCAGCGGCCTCGCGAGCCCGGCCGTGCTGGCGGCGGCGAGGCGCGTGCGCGACAAGCTCAAGGAGGCGCGGAGGAAGGACAGCCAGCGGCTGCGCAAGGCGCATGGCGCGGCGATGGGCGCGCTCAAGTCGCTCGACACCGCAGACAGTTCCTCCGCGCTCCGAGCGGGCATCGCCGCCGCCAGGCCGCACGTGGGCGCGCTGCCTGCCTTGGCCGAGGAGGTGAGCGCGGCGGAGTTGAAGCTGGAAACTCTGTCTGTCGCCGAGCCGGCCGCGGCGGAAGAGGCGGCTGCCGCTCGGCCCATCGAGCTAGCCCTGTCGGACCTCACCGCGGCTACCGACGGGTTTGCGGATGGCAAGCTGATTGGCAGCGGCGGCTTCAGCCGCGTCTACGAGGCGTCGGCCGACCTCCACCTCCACCTCGCCGCGCCTCCACGGCTGCGCCACTTGCCGCTCGTCGTCAAGCGGGCAAAGTCGGGCCAGTCGGGCGGCTTGTCACGGGCGGAGCTCGAGGTGAAGCTGCTCAAGGCGGTGAGCCACCCGCACCTGCTGCCGCTGCTCGGCTACTGCCTCTCGCCCGACGGCGTCTGCCTCCTCTCGCCGCTGATGCGCGGCGGCTCGCTCGAGGCGCGGCTGCGCATCTCAGATCCCGACCGCGCTGCGCAGCTTCGGCGGCTGGGCATGGAAGAGCCGCCGAGGCCGCTGATGTGGCGGCAGCGCGTTCGCATTGCTTGCGAGGCGACCGAGGCGCTCGTCTACCTCCACTCGAAGGGCATCGTGCACCGCGACGTCAAGCCGGACAACATCTTGCTCGACGAGGAGCTGACCGCAGTGCTCGCCGACACGGGCTTCGCCAAGGACCAGCGTCCCGACGCCTCTGTCCGCCTCCGCTCGACTGCTCTCTACATGTCCACTGGCTACCTCTGCCCCTCCATCTCCAAGGGGGGCGAGTACTCGAGCAAGACAGACGGCTACGCCATCGGCATCACCCTCCTCGTCTGCCTCACCAACCGGTCCGAGGTGCAGCTCACCGACCGGTGCGAGGAGGAGTTTGACGGACTCTGGACCAACATCGACGCGTCCCAGATCGCAGATGCGGCGGCGGGGTGGCCTGAGATCGCGGCGCGCGCTGTCAAGGACCTCGCCAAGGCGGGAGACGGGCAGAAGAGCCTCTGCCACGACAGCTTGCGCAACCGCTGCACGCTACCCGAGGCTCTCACGACGCTCCGGGGACTGCTGTCTGGCGCAGAGGGCGGGGCGGGGGTGGAGGAGGCTGCGCCGGCACCTGGAGACGAGGCCGCTGCGGCAGCCGCCCGCACCACCTGGTACGAGCCTTCGCCGCTCTCAGTGCAGGTGCGCGGCATGCGCACGGGCGACGCGCAGGCGCGCATCCAGGGCAACATGCTGCTCGCCTTCAACACGCTGATGCCGCGCCTCGACGCCGTCTACGCCTCGCGCTCTGCGGCGGCGCCCGACGGCTTCGATGAGCGCATCAACTTTTGGCACCGCGAGTGCGGCTTGCCGACCGAGCTGCGGAGCCAGCTGCACTCGCTGCGCATCTGGGCGAACGCGGCGAGGCACCACGACGCGGCGAGGTGGAGGAGGGACGGGCCGCGCAGCGAGGGGGAGGCGTCGCGGCTCGTGGCCGCGGTGACGGAGGCGATCGAGGAACTCGAGGGGTAATACTTGAGGGGTAATACTTGTGTACGAAGTACGAGACTCGAGGTAGAGGCTAGAGCTAGGTACCCATACGAGTCCAAGGTGGGTTCATTTAAATAATTAAACGTTTTGCTTCATCTTCGCGCGTCGCTCCCTTGCTCGGCTGGCGCTCGCAAAGTGGTCCCGATGCTGCTCACGGAGAATAGAAGCTGCAAGCGGCCGAGGCCCGACTTCGTTCGGCAGGGATCTCGGCCTCACGCGCTCAGCCGCGTGCCCAGCTGCCCGTTTGTGACTGCAAAGCCCGAGGCGGAGCGCAGCTCCGACTGCGCCGCCTGGTTCGCGGCGCACGACGGCGACGGCGACGGCCGGCTCACGCCGGACGAGTTCCGCGGGCTGCTCCTCTCGCTCGGCAGCGAGGCGGAGAAGCTGCATCCCAAGTATGTGGAGCACGTCCTGGCGCAGACGGCGAGGGACGCGGACGGGTGCGTGAGCCTCAGCGAGGTGCACGGGTCGCTCCTCGCCATGGACAAGGCGCTGCGCGCTCCGCGCCGGGCCTCACGGTGGACGGGCGCCGACCTGCGTGCCTCTCGCGTCGCCGGCCGGTCGGCCGTCACTCTGCCCGAGGTGGCGACCCAGAGCCACTCCATTGGGCAGGGCGAGCGGCGGCACACCTTCGTGCTCCCGACCCGGTACACCAGCGTGGGCGCGGTCGGCGAAGGGGCGTACGGCGTCATCGCCACGGCGGTGGACACGGCCGCGCCCGGCGGGCGGCGCTCGGTGGCGATCAAGCGCGTCCGGCCCGCCGAGGACGCGCTGCAGCTGCGCTCCTGTGCGCCTTTTGCCAAGAAAGGGGCGCGGTCGACGGCCTCGGCGCCGCGCTCACGGTACTCGGCGCCAGCCGTAGGCCTGCGAGAGCTCGCCGTGCTGCGCCACACGGCGGCCCACCCCCACCCGAACCTGCTCTCGCTGCAGCGGGTGCTGCCGCCGTGCGGAGGCGCAGCGTCGACCTGGCGACGCGGCCTTCTCTGCCGCGGCACGAGGCGGCCGGGCGCGCCTCGAAACCTCGGGGCGGCGCCCCGAGTAGGCGCGAGCTCTACCTCGTCACCGAGCTGTACGACACCGACTTGCGCCCGCCCACGCCGCCGTCGCTACCGCCTCCAGGCCCTCCCGCGCCGACCTCCCACCCTCCCCCACGTAGGCGGCACCTCATCAAGTCGGACCAGCTGCTCTCGGAG
The DNA here is from genome assembly GCF_000372725.1 of Emiliania huxleyi CCMP1516. Lineage (NCBI taxonomy): Eukaryota > Haptophyta > Isochrysidales > Noelaerhabdaceae > Emiliania > Emiliania huxleyi. Next base: position 110,886 of record NW_005200110.1, on the reverse strand, counting down.
CAGCACGTGCGCCCCCTCGCCGCACGGCTGATCACTGCCGCAGGCGGGCGCCCCTCCCACCTCGCTCGGCCGCCGCGACAGGCGCGCTTCTTCGCGTGGCAGCTGCTGCGCGGCCTCGCGGCGCTGCACTCTGCGGGCGTCATCCACAGAGACATCAAGCCTTCCAACCTGCTGGTCAACGCAAACTGCGACCTCAAGATCGCGGACTTTGGCATCGCGCGCGGCGTCGGGCCGACCCGCGCCGCCGCCGCCCACGCCCACGCCGTCGCCACCGCCGCCGACGACGGCGGCGCGGGCGCGGCCCTGCTCGCTTCGGCCGCGACAGAGGCGGGCGAGCCGCCCGATGGTGACGTCGGCGGCAGCGCCGGTGAGGGCCTCTGGCGCCTCTCTCTTCCCAGCCGACTCACGAGTCTCGCCCGACGCGCCCGCGCCTCGTGTCCGCAGTCGCCACCCCGCCGCTGGACGAGTCTACCCGCGCCTCGTCGACAGAGCCCGCCTCCGCGCCGACCTCGGTCGGCGGCGCGTCGGAGGATGACGAGTGCGGTCTCTTCACGTCGTACGCGGTGACGCGGTGGTACCGCCCTCCAGAGCTGCTCTGCGGCAACCGGCGGTACGGCCCGGCGATCGACCTCTGGTCGGCGGGGTGCGTCTTGGGCGCAGCTTCGCCGGCTGCGGGTGCGGAGGAGGGAGGGGCGGAGCAACCGAGGCGTGCGAGGGAGTGTAGGCGAGCTGATAGGCCGCGCGCCGCTGTTTGCGCGCCGCGACCACATGGAGATGCTCCGCGCGATCAACGCGCAGCTCGGCAGCCCGGGCGAGGGCGCGCTGCGTTCCATTGAGGACGACCGCGCGGTGCGTGGCCCCCGCGTTGCGCCCTCTTCGTAGCCCGCGCCGGGGCGCGGTCCCAGCCGGGCCCTGCCGGTTCCACTCGCGGCCCCGCACGCTGTTTTCGTCGGTGACATGACGTCTTCCCGCACTCGTCGGCAGGTGCGCTTCCTCCGGAGGATGCCGCCCCTCCCTCCTCGCGCCTGGGCCGACTCGCTCCCCGGCGGCGCGCCCGGCGGGCTCGACCTCCTCGACCAGCTGCTGCGGTGGGACCCGGCGGATCGGCTCTCCGCCTCCTCGGCCCGCCACCGCCCAGGCTCTCGCCCGCCGCGGGACGCCGCCCCGCACGACGCGCCCCGCCGCACGTCCGTAGGCCCTCCGCCACCCCTGGATTCTGCCGCTCGCGACCCCGGCCGATCTGGAGCCGCTGCCGCCCTGTCCGTTTGACTTTGAGGGGCTGCCGCCAAACCTCGACTACTTTTATCTCGCGGCGCTCGACGCGGCGGCAGAGACGAACGCGGACGCCGGCTACACCTTCCGGCTGCCCGAGCTTCTTCGCTTCGGCATCCTGCACGACCGGACTGTCTATCCGGTGGGCGCTGACGCGCCGCCGGCGGGGGCGGCAGAGGAGGAGGAGGAGCGGCCCCTCTTCACGCTGGACGCGTCGCCGCCGGCCCCCAGGAAGAAGCCGTGACGCGCCGCGCGGCGCGTAGAGGTGCGCGTGTGTCAGAGAGGTGCGTCAGAGAGTCATGCCATGTCGCTTGCGTCGGTGATGGGTGCATGCACCGCCTCTCGCACTCAGGCCCTCACCATTACGCATTCGCATTTCCATTACGCGGCGGCTCTTCCTCTGCGGCAACAGCCAACAGCAACACACAGAAATCAGAATAACCAGAAAGGTCCTCGGCGGATCAGTTTCTTACTGGAATCTGGCTTGTGCTGCTCTCTGTGGTCTCCACACAAACTGCTACACAAACACCGCACAGAGTCGAGTCGAACGTGGTGGGCGTGGGGGGTGGGGGGTGGGGCGTAGCCACGTGAACCCCGGCCCCCTTCGAACACGAGACTCGGTATGACTGAAGAGACGAGAGAGGGGAGGACACAGGAGAGGAGAGGAGAGGAGAGAGGAGTGGCGAGGAGACGAGACGAGACGAGACGAGACGAGACGAGACGGGAGGGGAGGACCGGCACCAACTTGATTCGTAGATGCGCGTCTCCCCCTCCCCCTATGTGCCGCCACCCCCCTCCAATCCGTAATTCCGTAAAATCGCGCGAAAAGCGCCCTAATCGAGCTGGAGAGCGGCCCCCAGCCGCGTGGGAGCGTGCCCCAGCTAGCAGGAGGCGTTAGACGTACTGTCGGCGTGAACAAGGCCTTCGGCGACGTCCGTTCCCTTGGACACGTCGACACATGGCACCGACGCAGCTCAGCATTGTGCTGGAGGGTCTGCTCAACGAGCTCGGGACAGCCGACCTCAGTACGCTCGAGGCCATGCTCAAGCACGATACAGGCGCAGTGCTCGACGCGATCCGAAGCACCACTGCAGCCGCAGAGGCTGGTGCGGCGGTTTATGCCAGCTCGGCCACGAGCAATGTTGTTGTGTGCCCAAGCAGCACTGCCACCGCTGGCGTGATCTCGGGTCAGCACAACGGCAGCATCTCCCGCACTCTCGTCAGCACAGACGCGCAAACCACACTAAAGGGCTCGGACATCCATGCAGCCGCGAGTAGTGCGAGTGCTGAGGTGCTGCTCCGGCAGGAGTTGGAAGAGAAGTTGCGGTCTCGCTTCTGAGCAGCGCTCTGCGAGCGCTGTGAAGAAGGCGCTCGCATCGGCGCGGGCTGAGCTTGCTGCGGCACAAGAGCGTAGGCGTTCCGACCGCGACAACCTGAGGACAGCGCAGCAGGCTGCTAAACGCGACATCAAAGCGGCCGAGCGGATGGCCGACGAGGTATCACACGCAGCTCGAGCTGATTTTGATTGGCGTATCGGCGAGATGCGGGCCAAGATCCAGGCCGAGCTGCGCGAGCAGCTCGACGCGCTGCAGATTTCGATGGAGGCAGAGGCGAGGCGCGCTGATGCCGCAGAGGCGGAGAGGTCAAGGCTGTACGACAAGATGGATGGGATTATATGCGCACGCGACAGAGGTTGATAGTCGCACTCGCAGGGGCGCAGCGCAAGCGCGAATATAGTGATTGTTAAGAGATATACGTAGCGTTACAGTCGCACGGTCGTCGCCCTCCCACTGTGTGCGCCGCCCGCGCGGACCCCGGAGAGCTGCTGCGCGTGCACAGACACTCAGACAGCGTTGCGCGAGCATTGGAGAGGCCAGCCTCCGGCTTCTCAGCGTGTCGCGAGTGCTGTGTCTCTGCCTGCCTTGTAGCTGGGTGCGGCGGGGGAGTCTCTCGTGGTTTTTTGTTACACGATTTACGGACTTACGGATTTACGGATCCACCCCCCTCCGACCCTCCCCGTCCCGCGGTCCGGCCGTGAGACGCGCATCTACGAATCAAGTTGGTGCCGGGGAGACAGGAGAGGAGAGGAGAGGAGAGGAGACGAGACGAGACGAGAGGAGAGGAGAGGAGAGAAGCGGAGAAAGGAGAGGAGTGGAGTGAGAGGAGAGGAGAGGAGAGGAGAGGAGACGAGACGAGACGAGACGAGAGGAGAGGAGAGGAGAGGAGAGGCGACGAGAGGAGACGAGAGGAGACGAGAGGAGAGGAGAGGAGAGGAGAGGAGAGGAGACGAGAGGAGACGAGAGGAGAGGAGAGGAGAGGAGAGGAGACGGGAGGCTGCCGCTCGCCTCGCCACTGCTCACGCAGACTCACAGCCGCGGGCCCGGCTCGCAACTGACCTCTCCTCACCTCTCTCGCCTCGACCTCTCCTCAGGCCACGACTCGCCCATATCTCCCCGCATCTCCCCAACTTACACGGCGCCTCTTCTTGCCGCCCAAACGAGGGCGCTGCTCACGGCAGCGGCGCCGAGCGTGTAAAGCGCGGCACACGCGCCAGCACCCTTGGAACGGCGTCTGACAAATCGGCGCCCCGGGCCCTAAGCGAGTCCGAAAGATTGTGAGAATCGTCTCCTCACACCTCAGGCCGCTAAGTGTCTTTTTCGCCGTCAAACCGCTCTAGCGGCGCTGCGCGCCGCGTGGAGAGCGCGGCGCGTACAGAGGAGCACACGCTGCGTACGCACCGCGAAGGCCGTCTCACGAGCCGGCGAGCCGAGCCCATTCATAGCATGAAGTGTGAACGGCGCCTCTTCACACCTCAACAGCTGGCGCCCAGCTCGCAAAAGCCTCGGATGGCCGCCTCGCTGTGGGGAGATAAACGCAGAAGACGCGACAGCTCAGAGAGGCCCATGCTCGAGATACTGCCCGGGGATACTGCCCGGCGGCGAGGCTCGAGCGGCGCGGGCGGGCGGCAGACGTGTATATCGCTCGGAAGAAGAAATCGCTGCGATTGGCCGCAAAGGGCAGTGCGGTCCCCTTTTTTCTTTTAGGGCAGTTCGGGAGATTCCTTTGCTGCGCGATGAGGCAGCGCCGCCGATACAGGTGCACCAGCGGCGGACGTACGCTCACCACATGATTTGCCCACAACTCCAACTCTTTCAGATGAACTTTGTGCGACGTTACACAACATTTTATGGCAAACCCCTTCACCGCGGAGCAGGCGCTGCTCTCGTCGCTCGCGGCGGAACGGATATCGGCGCGCAAGGAGGCGGCCGCGGCGGCGCCTCCTCGACCTGCGGGAGCGGGCCTCCGCTTCCGAGCCATCCCGCCGCTTAGCGAGCGGCAGCTTGCGACGGGCGAGGTGGCCTCACTGCCCGGGTACGGGAGGCATGCCCTCGCCGTGTCGTCGACGGGTCACGCCGGTATTAAGGAGATGCAGCTGGCGCGGAAGGCGCGGCATGAGGCTGAGCTCGAGGCGTACCATCGCCGGCGGACGGGAGTGGAGGTCGACCTCGAGGCGCGCACGGGAAAAGCGGGGCGCAATTACCGCAAGCTCGTCGCACTCGCCGATGAGGAGCTCGAGCTCTCATTCGACGAGCTCGGCGACGCGTTCCTTCTCGACATGGAGCTCAACGAGGTGCGCGACGCGTGGAGACAGATCGACGAGCAGGGATCGAGGCGGAGCGGCTGGACGGCGCAGCTCAAGGCGGACCTCGACGGCATCGAGGGCGAGCGCCGCTCCATCTGCGCGGCCGAGCTAGCGCGCCTGCTCGACGCACTGCTCGGGATCGCACACTTGCTTCCCAACGACCTCGAGCGGCTGGTCGAGGAGCTGACGCACGAGACAAACCTGCTCATCCTCTCCAACCGCGACGTCCACGCGACGCTGGTTGCACGCCTCGAGCAGCGGGAGGTGAAGCAGCAGCGCGAGCGAAGGGAGCGGTGGGAGCAGCGGCTCCTCGCATGGCGACAACTGCGCCACGCCCACGCGGTGGCCTGCTACCAGCAGGCGCTGCATGCTCCGCACGTCGTCTCGCCGCCGGAGCGCGCCGAGGCCCTTGCCGACCTCTCGGCAGCGCAGCGGGCGGCGCAGGCGCGGCGAGAGGCGCTGCTCGAGGGCCTCGCCGCCCTCGAGCCACCGGACCTCGATGAGCGTGCGGCGGTGGCCGTTGCAGCCCAGCTCAGCGCCGTCAGCGAGGAGGAGGCGCAAGCTGAGGAGGCGCGCGTCGAGCAGCTGATGGCGGCCGATGCGGAGCTTGAGGGCACGCTGCGAGAGGGGCTCGAGTTTCTGCGCGGCCGCCTGCTCCATTTCGGCGCCGCGAGCGACGAGGCGGTGGAGGCGCAGATCGCCGCCACCGTCGAGCCGCTTCTGGCGCGCCGGCGATCGGAGGCGCTCCGCTTCGTCGCCGCCACCCAGCGGGCCCTCCAACGGCGCAGGCGCCGGGTCCACGAGCGCGCGCTCGCACTCGCCGCAACGGTGGGCAGAGTGGGCCGCGTCTTCGACGACCACGCGGCGGAGATCACCGAGCTGTACTCATCGCTGCGATGCGACATAGCCACTTGCCGGCGAGAGCACGAGCAGCGCGACCGCAGCAGCGAGGAGGCCCTGGATGAGAGCTTGCTGGCGCTACGCCGCGCCGCGGACAAGGAGGAGTGCAGCTTGCACGCGGCCGCGGCTACTGAGACGCTGAGCGCGATTGCGGAGGGGTACCGCGTCTTGCACGCCGAGACGCTCGATGTGGTCGCGCGCCACCCGTCGGCCGTGGGTTCCGCGCTCTCAAAGTTGCATGCCCGCCTCTGCGACTCACTCCGCCTCAAAGCTTGCGCGGAGGGCTCGAGTAGCGAGCACGGCGGCGAGGAGGGAGGGGAGGGGGGCGGCGAGGAGGGCGGCGAGGAGGGTGCCGAGGAGGGTGGCGGGTCGGGTGGCGAGGGCGGCCAAGGCGAGGAGGAGCAAGGCGAGGAGGGGCAGGCAGACGAAGGTGATTGCGTCGAGCTGAGCGGCACCAAGTCTTTCGAACCCTCGACCGCGACAGACGAGGAGGATCTCGAAGCCTTCTTTGGGCTTCGCTTCCCCGACCGGCTCGTCGCAGCGGAGCTGCTCGAGCAGGAGGAGCGTGGGATCGCGGCGCTCGAACGGCCCGCGGCGGTCGAGGGGCGTCACCTCCTCGTCAGGACCGAGGGAGGGGTCACCTACGAGATGCTCGAGACGACTCTGGCGGCGGCCGGGATCGAAGCGGCCTCGTCGGCTCCCGAGTCGAGCGCGCCCTCGTCCGAGGCGGCGACACCGCGGGGCAGCGGCGGCGAGGGCGGCGGCGAGGGCGGCGGCGAGGGCAGCGGCGAGGGCGGCGGCGAGGCGGCCGCGCCAGGCCTTGGGCTGGATGGAGGAAGAGGGAGAGCGGCTGTCGTCCTGGCCGATGGGTCGGCTGGCGATGTGCCTCCCGATCTCGAGCGGCGGCTGCTGCTAGGGCTGGCCGGGCGCTGCCTGTCCTACCAAGAGGTGCACGCCACCTCGATGGCCGAACGGGCCGGCGACGAGGAGCGCGAGCTCGTGGCGCAGATGACGCTCGAGCTCGACGAGCGGCTCATGGCGCACCAGCCTCGCCTCGGCCGCGTCGAAACCGACATCTTTGCCGCGCGCAACGATGAGCTGCTCGCCCACCGCGAGCGGTTCATGCGGCACGCCAAGGCGCTCCGCGCGAGGCGCGCCGCCGCTTGGCGGGCGATCGATTCGGGGCTCGCCTCTTGGAGCGGCCTCGAGGCGGCGCACCTTGAGCGGATGCGAGCCCTTCGCGCCGCGCTGTACGACGAGAGGAGCACACACGCGCCCACGCTCCACCGGCTGGAGAGGGAGGCCGAGTCGGCACAGGAGGGCTACCTGCAAGGCGTCGACGCGCGGCGGGGCGGCCTCCTGCAGAGCATCGACGCGGTGGTGGCAGCCCACCGCGAGAGCAACGCCGAGTTCGAGGCGACGTGGAGGAGTTTCCACGAGGGAGGCAACTTCAACGCCGACGAGCGCAGCCGATTCCGCTCACGCCTCGAGGAGCAGGCGGCTCTGGCCGAGGACGAGGCCGCGAAGCAGCGCTCCCGTGTCGAGACGGCGCACGAGGAGCGAGTCGCCGCGGCGGCCGCCGCGATGGAGACTTTCGCGGAGGCGCGCGCGCTCAACCTCGAGGACGTCGAGATGTTGGGTGGGCTGCGGCTGCGGCAGAGCGCGGCGACGTCAGCGGTGCGAGCGGTCACGGCGGCGTCGGCGGCCGAGAAGGCCGCCATCGACGAGGCCATCCGGGCATTGGGCGAGCTGCTCGTCCGCGAGGCAGCCGGTGGTGATGAGCCGCGGGTCTCTGCGGCAGCGGCCGCTGCCGAGGCGGCGCTGGGCGGCTGCGCCTGACACCTCTATCGGTGGAGGGCTTTAGGTCACGGTCCGCACTCCCGCCCTCCCGACCCCTCCACACCCCTACAGCGGCACCCCTACCCCTCCCGCCGTTTTAGGGCCTGCCCACCCGCACTCTTTCGCGGCGGGGCGCGCGAGGCGGAGTGCGGAGTGCAGTGGCAGTGTACCACTTCTTCAGTACCGTGTACAGTACCCCCCGTAAAGGGTGTGGATGCTGGGTTGAACATAATCGGGGGACGCGACCCACCTCGCCACAGACGGTCCCGCGCCTCGCCGCTAAGTTTGCGGCACGCCCCGCACCGTCCGCTGTGCCGCGTTTTTTGTCCGGAGTGAAAAGTCCAACGCGCTCGTCGGTGGCGGCTTCCCTCAACCTGCGCCGCGCTCGGCGAACCTCGACAGCGCTTTCGGTGGCATGCAGCTCTTTGCGACAGAAGCCTGGAGAGCAGCTCCTCTGCTGCTCACACACTCTGCACAGCTGACACAGCCTACTGTGCGGCTGCCACAGCTGTGGCAGCGATGGGCTCGCCCTCACTGGCCCTCAGTCACCTGTGCTGCGGCTTGTGTGAGCGACACTGCTCGGCGACTGCCGGCACACTGTGAGACCATGGGTGTGAGGTCAAACCACGCTACCAGCGCTTGGTCACATCGGCCCCGAGGTCAGATCCATCCACTCTGTTGATGACAAGACTTGTCTACCGGCTGGAGCCGAGCAGGAGGGCTTGGCGCACAACCCCTGTTCAACTCACCCTCCACACCCCGTACGTAAAGTAGTCGTGGTACATCTACAGCTGTCATGCAGAGCTGTACGCTACGTACGCGGCTAGCTATAGGACCGTACTGTACGCGGTTACTGACAGTAGATCTAGATGCACTTTTTTCAGCATATACGTAGCCACGCCCTACCACGCCCACACACGGCTCACTTACGGGTGGGTGTGCTGATCATCATCGTCCGAGGATGGGATGAGGCTTGATTGAGGGATCGACGCTGGCCGCTGCGCTGCGGACGGCGGTCGCGAGCGTCTCGTTGCGCAGCTCGCACAGCGCGAGGTCGAGCAGCTCGAGGCCGAGCCTCGCGCGCGTCTGCTCGCTGTAGTGCACGCCGTCAAACGTGTCGAGGCAGCCCGCCTCTGCGGTGATCGCGAACGCGTCGAGCACGCGCACGCGTTCGTGTGCCGCGGCCACCTCATAGACGACCTCGCGCTGAGCCTGCCCGCCGGCGCGGCGGTAGAAGAAGGAGCGGTAGTCGGCCTCGCTCAGCCCCACCTTGCGCTCGGCGTCCTGCGCCGCCGAGGCGAGCCTGGACGCCATCCAACGCCGCCTGGCCGCGCTCTTGACGTGCGCGAGCTCATTGGCCGACGCCTCGCTGCCGGCGCGCTCTGCCAGTGCGCTCTCGTATGCACTCATGAAGAGCACACCTTCGCCCAGCGCCATCTCCTGCCGCTTCGTCGACGCGAGCCACGCCTCCTCGCACATAGCGTTGGCCGTCTTGAGCACCACCAGCGCGTGCGGCGCCACCTGTCGCACCTGCCGCACCATCAGCTCAAGCCGGTGGCGGTACCGCTCGCGCCCACAGCACGTCGGGTCGAGCAGCAGCTTCTGCGACGGTGCGAGATCTCCTCGTGACGTCCGCTGCGGCGTCCGCCACTCCTTTTTCCACGTCCACCACGGGTGCATGTGCAGGCACCAGATGCCCGCGTGCAGCACCACCGCGTCGGGTGCGCCGCCGCCGGTGAGGCCCCAGCGCGTCCAGTTGAGCACGCTCGCGAGCGGGTAGCGGAGCAGCGCGTCCCATGAGTTCTCACGGCTCGCCGCCAGCCACGGCAGGTCCTGCTTGAGCACCGTGCGCTTCAACCGCCACAGCGGCGTGTTCTTGAAGCGCGACCGCAGCCCAGCGACAGTGTGCGCCAAGACGGCAAGCGCACCACACTCCTCTCCTTAAAATCCCTGTGTGGTGGCGGCGTGCCGTCCTCCCATCCCTCCCTTGGGTTGTCTGTTTTCTTTCTTTCTTTTTTAGGTGAGAGAGAGTTCTTTTTTGTTGAATTCTTTTTTAGAGAGTTGTTTTTGTTGAATTCTTTGTTTTATTTACACGGGACTGGCGCGCACTGGCACTAACACGCGAGAAACATTTTAATCTTTATTAGTCATTCCCTCGCACAACAACATGGGGCACGCGGAACTGGCGCGCACTGGCACGAACACCAGTCCCGTGCCTTGCGAAAAGAACTCTCACAATTCAAGCACGAGCGGAGTTACGCGGAGAGGCGAGAGAAGCCGCGAGAGCAGCAAGGCATCGGCAGGCGGCGTCGCAGACAAAGATGCGGGACCCACACTAAATGTACTGCAGCTGCCCGCACCTAAAGTGAACTAAATGTGGCGCTAAATTGGAGATAAAACACACTAAATATGTGCTAAATATGTGCTAAATATGTGCTAAATTTGCGCTAATTTTGCGCTAAAGTCGCACTATATACGCACTCGAACACGCACTAAATAGCGCACTAAACTATCACTAAAGTTCATTCACACGCACTAAATTAGACCCAGGCGCCCTCCGTGAGGCAAATGACTGCACTCCCAGGCTGTCATGGCATGCTGGCTTTCGCGCGGCTGCTCGACGGCGCGTGCGTATAAAATTTTGCGTTTTCCATTGAGATTGCATCTGCCCGCTTTTTTGGCCAGTGTGTGTGCGCTGCGTGCGTGCGCGGTGGGCGTCCGGAAAATTCTTTTTTGGCAAGGCGGAAGTCTTCGGCGCCCGAGGCCGCGCGCGCCCATATCGGCAGAGCTGCGCACAGTTACCCACCCCGAGACGGGCCGGTCGGCGCGGCCTGCTCGGCCTCCGCGGCTGCGGGCCGAGGCGGAAGAGCCGTCTGCGGCGTAAAAGTCTTTTCGCGTGTTAGTGCCAGTGCGCGCCCCGTGCCAGTCCAGTGTCCTGCCCCATGCCTGCCCCCAGTATAACGAGGCCGCGTCAGCACGTCAGTCGTCACCCGCCCCGAAGGCATGTTGTGCGAGTAAGTATATGGGCCAAAAGCGTCGAAAATGTCCCATAAAAGCGTGTCTCGAGTTTGTTGCAGCTCCACAGCCGGCGCGCGCTGCCAGGAAGCACCGCTCGAGTGTCGGCCGCACTCCCTGGCACCCAGTGAGTGCGGCCGACCGACCAGACCGATTAGGCTCGACGCCGCGCTCGCTGTGGGGCTGCAACAAAGTCGCCGCCGAGCGTGCCATCGAAGGCGTCCCGTCGGAGGTGATGGAGTGTGAGACCTGAGGCTGCGGAGGTGACGCCTGAGGTACCGGCCCGTGTACGGCGACTCAGCCGGCGACCGCCAAGGGCTCAGACGAGGCTTGTAGACGCGTTCCGGCTCAGCTTCACCGTGGTCATCGGGCGTCTGTCGACGTCAGGACCACCCATACAGCTCGCGGGTTTGAGGTCGCAAGAGCCAAGATGGTGGCGTTTGGACATCCCAACCATCACACAAGACAGCCTGTAGGTGATGGCGGGACGGCGCAGTGTTTGTGGCACTCGGCAGTAGGCACCCGCGGCACAGCCCCGCGGTCGGCTCTCGCGGGCTGCGGAACCGGCCCCAGAAGGGGACGGTCCGGGCGAGTGTGGCAGCTCCTGCGCTAGTATGGGCACCCTCTATCACAACACTACTGATCCTGGCCATTAGAGCTGCCAGGGATAGCGTCAGGAGCTGGTAGGAGTCAAAACCCCTCATATTTGAGACATCGGGTGGCCCATATACTCGCACAACGAGCCCGAAACCCAGGGCTGGATTCGGGACAAGGGCTGTGTTTACCTGTCAATGGAATGAAGAAGAGAGAATGCGACTACTGACGTACGAACGTACGAATGTACCGGGAAATCAAAACGGTGTCGCAGGAGCGCGCTCCCTGTACAGACCGAACGCAGAGCATGTTCTTGCTGACGTGCTCGTATCTCTCCAAATGGTCGCCGACCAGGAAGGTGACTTTGCCCTCTGGCAGGGTGGCGTCGCCGCACATCTTGCCCATGTCGGCGGAGAAGGTGGAGGGCGGAACGACGATCGGGGCAAAGGAGGGAGGCGGAGGAGGCGCCGCCACGCAGACCTGGCGGAGGCCACCTTCCGAACCGACCGACAGCGTGCTGCCGTCGGAGCTGATGGCGACTTCTTCTGGGCTGGCGAACCCCGCCGCGTCGCCCACGCCGTCAGCGCTGCCCTCTGTGCCACTGCCCGCGAGCGTGGTCACCGCGCCAGTCGCCACCTCAACCCGCCGGATCTTGTGGTTGTCGAGGTCCGCCACAAACAGCGCGCCGCCGTCTGGGATGACAGCGATGCCAGTTGGGCCGCAGAACTGCGCCGCGTCGCCCACGCCATCCGCGTCGCCATTCTCGCCGCTGCCCGCGACCGTTGTCACAGCGCCCGTCGCCACCTCAACCCGCCGGATCTTGTGGCTGCATTGGTCCGCCACAAACAGCGCGCCGCCGTCTGGGCTGATGGCGAGGCCAGCTGGATTGTAGAACTGCGCCGCGTCGCCCACGCCATCCACGTCGCCACCACCGCCGCTGCCCGCGATACTCGTCACCTCTCCCGTCGCCACCTCAACCCGCCGGATCTTGTGCTGATGGCGATGCCAGCTGGTTCGTCGAACTACACATTTTCAAGAGCTCACGGCCGCGCCGCCTTCAAATCTTAAATTCGGCTTGCCTCGCGCCGTGGCGGCCAACCCTGAACAGGACCGACGCGACCTTTTTTGGCTGCGCGCCTCACCAGCCGTGCTTTCAAGACCTGGGCTACGTGGCGTGCGTACTCTCGTGGTGGCTAACCAGCTTTTGGACACGCGAGCTCGGCACGAGTAGAGAGGGAGTTGTTATAAAATTCTTTTCTCGTGTACGTGCCAGTGCGCCGCCAGTCCCGTGCTCAGTGTCGTGCGAGAAAGTATCTAAAATTTTGCTGAAGTCGATTTTACTCGAGCACGCGCGCCGAGTTGTGCGTCTAGTGTTAAGGTAAGGTAAGGTAAGGTAAACTTCTCCAGGACCCTTTGAAATAATAAACTGCGACGTCCGTGAGGCCCCTACGGCCGGTGGCAGTGAGTGGGTGATTGGAGGGCCATAAACTACCATCACGCCGCCCATCGGACCCCTCCTCCACCCCAAACACAGTCCAAACCGGGGCCCCGGCGGCGGCCGGCGCGGCGGCGGCGACGCACGCCGGCGAAGCCGACCATCAAGCTGCTGTACGGCCTCGGCATCGCCTACCCAGGCTTAGCTAGATTGAGACATATTGTGCACACGGTCTGTTACTACAATATATACACTAACACTGTACCTCCCAGAGCTCATCCCGCTCCATTACGGCCATCCTCGTCCTCAGGCGCCGGGCTCCGCCGGCCAGTCGCCCGCCAGATCCGGCTTCGTCGGAAGGGCGTCGTCGCGGAGCACCATCGCCGCTGTCGGCGCTCCTGCGGCGGTCCGGGGGCACGTCTGGGTGGCCAGGGGCGGGGGTCGAGCCGTGAGTGCTCCGCCGGGGCGAGCTTCTGGGTCCATGGCACCGCTGCCGGACCCGTCCGAGAGCCTTTCCGGACACGTTCGCTCGATGGCCTAGCTGGCGGCCGATATTCGACAACCAAAGCTCCGGACGCCGCGGCCAAAGATCCGCGCACAGTCACAGGGCTCGTGGTGAGTGTGGGGTGTGCCTCACGAGGCGGAGAGGCCGCGTGAACTCCCGTAGAAGCTCGCGAAGTGCGGATTTGGAGCGCCGCGCCGGACCTCCGCCGGGGCCCGCCGGGGCCACGGGAGAGGTCAGAAATCGTTTTGGGGGGTAGACTACTACAAACCGGTCACGGTCCCGTCCAGTTTAGTCCCTTGGCCGGCCCTGGGCCGCTCGGCACCGCGCGGGGGTGCCGTTAAGCGACCCTACCAGGATTTTCAGTGGTCGATTTTGCTTTTTGGATTTTGGCCAAAAAGCCCAATGTGGACTCTTCTCTCCCCGGGGCCCGGGCTCGTAGCTGCTCATACATACACGCAAGCGGCTTGGGAAGCGGGACAAAAATGGAGCTCATCGTCCTAAAGACACGACGGCCCATATGCACGCACAGCACGGAGAGTCTGCCGCCATGCGCTCTACTCTTCTAGGGTGTGCCGGAGGGCGTCGAGGAGGGCGTCCTCCTGCCGCTCTAGCAGCTCCTGCGGCGGGGGCGGGTCTCGCAGCGCAAAAAGCTCCTCCCGAAGCGCAAGCAGCTCGGCGGGCAGCGCCTCGTCGGCTCCATCGAGGTGCCGCCCTCCGACCACGGCCTCATCGTGGTCGGCGTGCACGGCGTAGTCGGCCTCATCGTAAGAGAGGTCGTAGCTGAAGGCCTGGGCCGGCCGCGCGCCGGCAGAGGGCGAGCGCAGCGTGTCCGCAGGGCTTGGAGCTATCGGGCTCACGGCTTCGGCGCGCCGCCTCCACCCGTCTGACCTGCCGTCAAAGCCTTGGCCCTCGTATGCCCCCTCGTCCGTTACCGGGCGGCCAGTGAGCAGGTCCAGCTTCTGCGGCTCGAGGTCGCGGGCTGGAGGCGGCCCGTATCCGTAATAGTCGTCGTTGTAGCCGCCAAAGCCAGCATAGCCGGTGCGGTCTGCGCCATATCGATAGACCTCCGGCCCGCCCATCGCGTCGAGCATGCGCCTCCTCGCCGCGCTTCGCTCGCGATGGCAGGCCTCCGACGCCGGCCCATCGGCAGTCGCGGCGGCGACCGGGCGCTGCGAGGAGGGCGTGCCCTGCCTCGCCAGCCAGAGCGCCCTCGCCTCCGCCTCGGACAGCGGCTCGGCCTGCCCGACCAGCAGCCTCGCCGCGCGGGTTCTCGGCGCGGCGCGACCACACCCGGGCGAGAGCAGCAAGAGCATTTGCAGGCGGTCCGCCCGAACGCTCTCTCTCGAGGTTCTCGAGGTGGATCGCCTTGGGGGCTTCGGGCTTCACTCCGCGGAGGAATCGAGAGGAAAAGAGCTTTTTCGAAGAAAAGAATTTGCGGGTCGTGCGAACCAGCGCAGTTCCCGGCTCACGGCGCAACGTGGCGTGCACGCAAAGATGCCGCTGATGCTGCCGCTCCTCCTGCTCCAGCATGCGGCTCTGCCCGAGATGATGACGCGCGAGGAGCGGGTCTCGCTTCGCGAGGAGGCGATCGCTCCGCTCCGCAGACGCCTTTGCGGTTGCCGCCGCTCCGTCAGCCCGCCGCCCTCCGCCAGCAGGTGCGAGCGCTCTTCCACCACGGGTACGACAGCTACATGGCAAACGCGTTCCCGGCCGACGTGCTGCTGCCTCTCTCGTGCACGGGCAAGGACGGGTGGGGCAGCTTCTCGCTCACGCTGGTCGACACCCTCGACGCGCTCGCGCTGCTCGGGAACCGCACCGAGTTTGAGGCGCGTGTGTGGTGGGTGGTGGAGCACCTCTCCTTCGACGTGGACGAGACGGTCTCCCTCTTCGAGACGACCATCCGCGCGCTCGGCGGCCTGCTCTCGGCCCACCTGCTGGCCGCCGACCCGCAGTTGCGCCTGATGGAGGCGCCGTACGATCCGCACGGCGGCCTGCTGCTCCTCGCGCTCGACCTGGCCGAGCGGCTGCTGCCCGCGCTCGACACGCCCTCCGGCATCCCGTACGGCTCGATCCACCTGCGCGACGGCGTCTCTCCCACCGAGTCGACCATCACCTGCACCGCCGCCGCGGGCGCCTCGCCCTCCTCGCCCTCCTCGCCCTCCTCGCCCTCCTCGCCCGCACCGCCCGCACCGCCCGCACCGCCCGCACCGCCCGCACCGCCCGCACCGCCCGCACCGCCCGCACCGCCCGCACCGCCCGCACCGCCCGCATTGCACACCGCACGGGTCGCACGGCGCCGCGCCCCACCGCAGGCACGCTCGCCCTCGAGTTCGGCGCGCTCTCGCGGCTGACGGGCGACCGCCGCTTCGAGGACGCCGCGCTCCGCGCCGCGAGGGCCATCTGGCGGCACCGGTCGCAGCACGACCTGCTCGGCGCGCACGTCGACCTGCGGACGGGGGCGTGGACGCAGCCCGACGCGGGGGTGGGGCGGGGCATCGACTCCTTTTACGAGTACATGCTCAAGGTGATGCCTTTCCCTGAGAACGTACACAAACAACGCCTCGTGCGTAATGCCCCCTGTGTTCCGCGAGTGCGTGTGCCCCGTCGTCCATGCTAGGACGTGTGTAACACTGACTGACTGACTGCTCAAGGCGCACATGCTCTTATTATTATTATTATTATTATTATTCTTATTATTCTTATTATTCTTATTATTCTTATTATTATTAAGGCGCACATGCTCCTCGGCGGCGCAGAGTACCTGGCCGCCTTCCACGACGCCTACCGCGCCGCCGGCCGCCACCTCAAGCACGGCGCGTGGTACATCGACGTGCACACGTCGACGACCGCGGTCACCTCGCCGCTCTTCAACTCGCTGCAGTGCGCCGCCGCCCCGGCCCGCACGCGGCCTCCACCCGGGGCGGCGCCGCCTTCGGTCCCGTGCACACACACACACACACACACACACACACACACACACACACACACACACACACACACACACACACACACACACACACACACACACACACACACACACACACACACCGCTCACCAACGCGCACTGGGCCTTGCACTTTGAATGCCGTGGGGCTCCTGTCGTCAGACGTGGAGACGCGAGGGTTGCCTGGCCCTTGCCCCACCACCTCGTGTGTGTGGAGAAGTTTACCTTACCCTACCTATCCCGTGCGCAGGTGCTTTTGGCCGGGGATGCAGGTGATGGTCGGTGCTATTCACACCTCCCATTCACACCTCCTATTCACACCTCCTATTCACACCTCCCATGCAGGTGATGGTCGGCGACCTCGAGCCGGCGGTCGACACGCTGCGCGCCTTCCACACGCTCTGGCGCCACCTGGGCGTGAATAGGAGGTGTGAATAGGAGGTGTGAATAGGAGGTGTGAATAGGAGGTGTGAATAGGCGCCACCTGGGCGTACACCCGGAGGGCTTCAACCTGGTCAACCTCGAGGTGCAGCAGGGGCAGACGGGGTACCCCCTTCGGCCGGAGCACGCCGAGTCGCTCTTCTACGCGCACCGCGCCACCGGAGGCAGCGAGTGGCTCCGCGCCGGCGCCGACGTCCTGCGGTCGCTCCAGGCTCTCGTGGTGCCGTGCGGCGTCGCCGCCCTCTCTGACGTGGTGAACCGGACAGCCGAGGACACGATGGAGTCCTTCTTCCTCTCCGAGACGCTCAAGTGCTCCCCCTCCACCGCCCAAGCCCTCCCCACCCAAGCCCTCCCCAACCCAAGCCCTCCCCAACCAAGCCCTCCCAACCCAAGCCCTCCCCAACCCAAGCCCTCCCCAACCCAAGCCCTCCCCAACCCAAGCCCTCCCCAACCCAAGCCCTCCCCAACCCAAGCCCTCCCCACCCAAGCCCTCCCCAACCAAGCCCTCCCAACCCAAGCCTCCCCAACCCAAGCCCTCCCCAACCCAAGCCCTCCGCCGCCACCACGCGCCACCACGCCACCCCCAACCGCGCGCGCACAGGTACTTGTACCTGCTCTTTGACCCGGACGACGCCGTGTACACGCACGGCAAGTACGTCTTCACCACGGAGGCGCACCCGCTCCCGCTCGCGCTCGGGTTGCACAACGCCTCGCTCTTTGAGCGGCCCTCGTTCGGGTCGTACGGCGGCGAGGGCGGCGTCGAGGGTCACGGCGGCGAGGGCGGCGTCGAGGGGAGGGAGAGCCGCGGCGGCGGCGCGGCGGACGAGCAGGAGGAGTGGATCCTCGCCTCGCTCCGCCCCGGCCTGGAGGAGGGCGAGGCCGTGTCGGCGGAGGAGGAGGTGGTCGAGGCGGAGGCGGCGGCGGCGCAGGCGGAGGCGGCGGCGGAGGCGGCGGCGGAGGCGGAGGAGGAGGCGCAGGCGGAGGCGGAGGCGGAGGAGGCGGCCGAGGCTGCAACAGAGGAGGCTGCGGCGGGGGAGGGCGTGGCGGCGACCGCGGCGGCGCGCGCTGAGGTGGCCGGCGGCATCGCGCTCCGAGCTGCCGAGACAAAGCTGACGGGCGGCGAGGCGGCGCGGGCCGCCCGGCTGCCCCGCCCCTCCGACCTCCTGGGCAGCTGCGCGCTGCCGACCGCGGCGCAGCGCGCCGGCGTCTTTGGGGACGAGCCGGCCGGGTCCAACACCAAGGCGCACCTCGCCGAGCACCTCGCCGGCCACGTGCGGGAAAGGGCGCAGGAGCAGGCGGCGGCGCAGCAGCGATCCCAGCGCCGGCAGCAGCGGCAGGCGCAGCGCAAGGGGCAGGAGGGGCAGGGGCAGGCAGGCAGGCAGCAGGACGAGGCGTCGGACGAGGCGTCGGACGAGGCGTCGGACGACTCGCAGGTGGCGCTCGCGCCGTACCGCGGCGCCCTCCGGCTGCTCGCCTCACGGGCGGCGGTCCAGCCCGCCAAGTTCCTGCTCTGGGGGGGGGCGCCGCCATCGGCTGCCGCGCCTCTCGCCGAGCTCCTCCGTCTGTACGAGAGCGAGGCTGCCGGCAACAAGGACGCAGCCGCACTGTCCGTGTCCATCGGCAGGAAGTGCGCTTCTCACGCCGACTGCTTCGCCCTGGGCCTCACTGGAGATTGCTGCCCGACCACCACCGGCGTGTACATCGCTTGCTGCGGCAAGCCGCCGCCAGCCGGCGGCGGCCCCACGGCGGCCTCCAGCCACCCGCTGCATGGCATCGATTTCGACGCCCTGATCACGCGCCGGCCCGACCTCGCCGAGCCGCTTGCGCGCGCCAGAGACGCGTTTGCGCTGCGCCGCTCGGCGGCCGTGGCGAGCGACGAGGGCGCGGGCGCTGCCGCCGGCAGCGGCGCCACCCGGGCCGCCGGCGGGGGCGGCGAGGGTGGCGGCGAGCCGGAGCGCGACCAGGTCCGCGCAGAAAGCAGCGTGGTTGGGAAGGGGGAGACGGCGGTGCTGCGTGTGGGGCCGGGCGGGCTGAGGCTGAGCAGCGGGCAGGAGCTCTCGGCGGAGCAGGTGGTGCAGATGCAGGGCGTCGGCATCAGCGCGCTCAGTCTGCCGGACCTGCTCACCGCCCTCGGGGCAGTCGACCCGGCCACGGGCGAGCCGGCCGGCGCGCTGGACGGGCACACGCTCGTGGCGCTCGCGCCGGAGGCCGCGCGGGCGAGGCCGGCGGAATCCGCGGGCAGGCGAGGGGGGGCGGCCGATCTCGCCGCGGGAGACCGCGTGAGGGTGCGGCGGCGGCCGCGGCAGGAGGGCGGCGGCGGCGGCGGCGGCGGTGGCGCGGGCGGTGGCGAGGGCGGCAGCGACGAGGGCGGTGGCGGTGAGGGCGGCGGCGAGTGGTTCTCCGACGCGACGGTGCGCGCCGTCGTGCCGTCGGTCCACTTTGCGAGCGGCGGGCCGTGGATCGGCGTCGTCCTCGACGAGCCGGTTGGCTTGCACGACGGGGAGGTGCGCGGGCGGAGATACTTCAGTTGCGCCCCCGGGCACGGTTTGGTGGTGCGCGCGTCGGCGGTGGAGCGGCTGCCGGAGCGGCGGCGCTCGCTCTCCGAGGAGGCGGCGGCCGACGCCCGCGCGGCGTGGCGGGCGGCCGAGCGGGAGCGCGCCTCCGCGCTCGCCGGAGAGCTCGCGCCCTCGGTGCACTCCGGGCCCAACCCTCCGGAGCAAGGCGGCCGCGGAGGGGGCGGCGCCAGCGCCGACAGCGCCGCCGCGGCGACGGGCGGCAGCGCGGAGCCCGCCGGCGCGGAGCCCCCTCCCGCCGTTCCGACGTTCGGCGACGTGCCTCGCCTCGTCTTTGGGGCGGAGTCCGCCGCGACGCACTGGTCGGAGCGGTTCGAGGCGCTCCGCCGGACCGAGGCGCTCGCGGCGCAGGCGGCGGTCGCCGCGGCGGGCGGGCAGGAGGCGCCCGCGGGCGAGGCGATGGGCAACCTGCTGCAGCGGCTCTTTGGAGGGCTCGGCCATGTGGTGCAGCAGTTCCGCGGCGCGCCCGAGGCGGCCGGCGCCAGCGACGACGTGCGGCTCAAGCCGGGCCGGCCGCGGCTGAGCGACACCGTGGAGGTCATCATCGGCGGGTTCAAGGACGGGGGCGACGCGCGGCGCGGCGAGGAGGCGGAGGTGGTGCAGGACGACCGCGACTCCAAGCCATTCATCCTGCGCTTCGCGGACGGCACGCTCGGCAGCCACTTTTACCCCGAGTCGGCGGTGCGGCTGGTGCGGCGCGGCCCCCGCCCCTCCGTCGGCGACGAGGTGGTCATCGGCCGCAGCGGAGACCCCCGCGACGGCCAGCGCGCCACCATCGTGCAGGACGACCAGGACACGACGCCCTACCGCCTGAAGTTTGCCGACGGCACCGTCTCGGTCTCGTTTTACGAGCAGGCGCACGTGCAGCTCGTGGCCGTCGCGGCGGCGGGCGGCGGTGCCGAGCTGGCGCCGCCGCCGGCGGAGGGCGAGCCGTCGGCAGCGCCCTCTCCGCTGCCGGAGCCGGTGTCGGCCGCCGCTGCCAAGCCGCAGCCGGCCGCGCGCCCTCCGCTCGCCGCTTGCCCCTACGAAGCGAGCGTGGGAGGGCCGGGCCAGCACCCCGCCGGTGCTCTCGCGCCGCTTATTCCGAGAGGAACCGACCTCGACGGCTGCGTCGCCGTCGAGGTCGGAGCCGCCGGCTCGGAGCCGCCCTCGCGCGCAGCCATCGCTGGCCTGAGCGGGTCCATTTTTGCACAGCTCGCAGCGGAGGAGCCGCAGGAGTGCAGACGGCTCGCGGCGACGCTGGGCGGCGGCTCACCGTCGGAGCACGCGGAGGTTGGCGAGACGTGATGGGGAAGCCAGGGCCTCCCTGCATGTGTGCATTTTACGAACTCGTTTATCCCCCCATCAACCAGAGAGACAGAGATTTGTTTTGCCCGACGCGTGGTGCCAGCTACTCGGGGGGTGTACTCTTACTTGCTGGCCTGTATCGGCGGCGCAGTGCCGCAGACGGAGCAGATTTCGTGGCCCTCGGCCCGCTCTCCCTCTCGCGCGCAGCGCATTCTTATTTCCTTTTTATCGTTGCAGCACACCATCAACGGCGCAGACGGAGATTTCGTGGCGCCCTCGGCCCACTCTCGCGCGCAGCGCATTTTCTTTTCGTTGATCGTTGCAGCAGCCAGCACACTAAACACACCAGGCTCGTTGTGCGAGTATGTATGGGACACGATGTCTAAAAAGTTAACAACGAAGGCGCCCTCTCCATCACCCTCGCCCAGGGATCTACAATGCTGTCTTAAGGTCCGACAGGTTCGGCACCGGGCACCGCCTCGGTATACAAAATGCGCCTGCGGGCGGACCCTTACAGATCACAGATCACGAGAAGAGGTGCTACTATGCGCGGGTAGGATTGAGTCCTGTCACGGCGATCTGCTGAGGAAGGGGATCCTGGCCGAGGCTGCGCAGCTCGAGGCCACCAGCAAGAGGAAGCCGCGCTCGGATAAGGGCAAGCCGAGGGGTCCTCGGGGGCCCAGGGCCGACTCGGTGGAGACGGCGGCCCGCATGGGGGTGCTGTCGACCTTCTACCTCCGGCACGCTTATGGACGGGACAGCCCGTGGCTGCATGAAGAGGACGGGGTGCTCTCCGCGAATGGGGGGGTGCTGTGCGCGGGGTGCGGGGAGGAGGCGCCCGGGCTCGGGGCGCGGGACGGGAAAGGGGGAGGCGGCGGGGGGGGCGGCGTGGACGAGGAAAGGGGGGGCGTCGCGGGGGAGCGGGGGAGGAAGAGGGGGAGGGACCCGATTGAGGAGGAGGCGGTGGGTGTGATGGGTGGGGTGGAGGGGGGCGTGTTTGGGGAGATGGGGGACCGGAGGGGGCCGGGGGGTGGGGGTGGCGCGACCAGTGAGGCCGGGGGCGGGGGCAAGAGGCGAACCCCGCGGCGAAAGCGGCAGGCGGCGGGCATGAGGAGGGATGTGGGCGGGGCTTGAGGACGGACTCTGTGTGGGTGGGAGGAAGCTGACTGGAATACGGACTTTGTGTGTGTGTAGTACGTCTAACAAGTTACTATGTCTGAGCTCTCGCTCGGATAAGACCCCCCCCCCCGCCCCCCCCCCCGCCCCGCCCCGCCCCGCCCCGCCCCGCCCCGCCCCCCGTCCGCCCCAATCCCGCTAGGAGCAGTATACGCACCCCCCACTGCTTCCCGCAGGCGAGAAGGGACTCAACTCAAAACAATGGGCTCGCCCATACCGGAGTGGTTCGACTCCACGCAAACCCGGAGTGGTGAAGGGCTGGCCGTGCGGTGGTCTCAGGCCCAGTGAGGTAGTGCATCCGACGGCCCGGATCCTGCTGAACAAGTTCCTCTTGTAGCTCGATCGGTCACACCGCCATCGCCGACGGGGAGAGGGGGGACGACACTGCTTCGGCAGCGTGCACCTCGATCCTGTACCGTGTTTGTTAGGACCCCCCCCGATGAACACACCAGTGAGGGAGGGCGAGACGATCGAGGGGTCCCGTACCATGCGGAATCGACCCTATCCAGTGCTCAAGTGCTCAAGAAGAGGCGCTCTCAAAAAGTAAAATACGGTGTGGACCCTGAGTTGACCAGGGGTTGTGCGCTGGGCCCTCCTGCTCGGCTCCAGCCAGTAGACAAGTCTTGTCATCAACAGAGTAGAAGGATCTGACCTCGGGGCCGATGTGACCAAGCGCTGGTAGCGTGGTTTAACCTCAAACCCATGGTCTCACAGTGTGCCGGCAGTCGCCGAGCAGTGTCGCTCACACAAGCCGCAGCACAAGTGACTGAGGGCCAGTGAGGGCGAGCCCATCGCTGTCACAGCTGTGGCAGCCGCACAATAGGCTGTGTCAACTGTGCAGAGTGTGTGAGCAGCAGAGGAGCTGCTCTCCAGGCTTCTGTCGCAAAGAGCTGCATGCCACCGAAAGCGCTGTCGAGGTTGCAGGTTCGCCGAGCGCGGCGCAGGTTGAGGGAAGCCGCCACCGACGAGCGCGTTGGACTTTTCACTCCGGACAAAGACGGGGACACAGCGGACGGTGCGGGGTGTGTCCCCGTCATAGCGGCGAGGCGCGGGACCGTCTGTGGCGAAGTGGGACGCGTCCCTCGATTTCCTTGATCACGTCCGCTCCCTCTATGAGGGATTTTGACTCCTACCGGCTCCTGACGCTATTCCTGGCAGCTCTAATGGCCAGGATCAGTAGTGTTGTGATAGAGGGTGCCCATACTAGCGCAGGAGCTCCACACTCGCCCGGACCGTCCCCTTCTGGGGCCGGTTCCGCAGCCCGCGAGAGCCGACAGCGGGGCCGTGCCGCGGGTGCCTACTGCCGAGTGCCACAAACACTGCGCCGTCCCGCCATCACCTACAGGCTGTCATGTGTGATGGTTGGGATGTCCAAACGCCACCATCTTGGCTCTTGCGACCTCAAACCCGCGAGCTGTATGGGTGGTCCTGACGTCGACAGACGCCCGATGACCACGGTGAAGCTGAGCCGTAACGCGTCGACAAGTCTCGTCTGAGCCCGTGGCGGTCGCCGGCTGAGTCGCTGTGCACGGGCCGGTACCTCAGGCGTCACCTCCGTAGCCTCAGGTCTCACACTCCATCACCTCCGACGGGACGCCTTCGGTGGCACGCTCGGCGGCGAGTTTGTTGCAGCTCCACAGAGAGCACGGCGTCGAGCCTAGAGCCGTACTCACTCCAGTTGGTAAGGGCTAAGGCACACTCGGTGGGGTCCACTGAGTGTGCCGAACGCGCGAGCGGTGCGTCCTGGCAGCCCGCGCTGGCTGCGGAGCTGCAACAAACTCGAGACACGCTTTTTTGGGACATTTTCGACGCTTTTGTCCCATATCATAGCCATATCTGCCGGGAGGCGCATTTTGTAGGGCGTCCGCCAGCGCGCTGCGCCGCACACCCCGGCGCACAGGAGGCGGCGCCGGCCGCACCTCGGCCGCCTCGGCGTCGCCCGCGGCACGGGCGCCCTGCCCGCCGTCCGCGCGGTCCATCGCCGCATCCCCATCCCCGTCTGCGGCAGCGCCGCCTGCGCCCGCGCCGGCCTGCTGGTGGCCCGAGAATGCCCGAGGTGGGCCGAGATGGCGGCTGCCGGCGGTGGAGGGGGAGGAGTTGCGGCAGGAGGAGGAGGAGCCGCGGCTGCCCATCCGCTCGTCGAGCGTGAGGTGCGCCTGTTCACTCACCACTCACCATCCATTCGTTGTTCACTGATACGGCCAGCCACCCGCTCGTCGAGCGTGGAGGAGCGCCGCGTGCGCCGAGCCGCGGCTGCCACCGAGCCGCTCGTCCAGCGTCAGTTGGGCTGCGTGAGACGGGCCGCCGCTGGCGCCGCTGCCTGAGCGCGGTAGCGAGAGGCGCGACAGCGGTCCGGACCCACCCACAGACCCGCTGTCCCTGTCTCCGGCACTCATCGAGCCAAAGAGCGAGTCGAGCGTGCGGCCTGCTGCGCCGGCGGCGGCGCTGGGCGTGCCTGGAGGGCTCACCTGCACCGAGTTCTCGTCCACCTGACGCATTCCTTGTGAGTCAACTCCTCTACTCACTCCTCGCGACCCGCACCATCGAGTTCTCGCCCACCTGGGGAAGCCCCGTCCCACGCTGCCGGGCCGCACGCGCGCCCGAGCCGCGGACGCTGGCGCCGCCAGACAGCCGAGGCGGAGTGTCGGAGGATCCAGAGGCGCGGGAGGTGCGGCCAGAGCCGGTGCAGCCAGAGACGGAGGAGGAGGCCGATGACGCCGAGCAGCGCGCCGGCGTCAGCAGACGGTCGAGCGTGCGAGGCTCGGACCCTCTCTCTGCGTTGGCTCGCGCCGGAGGCGGTAGGTACGTGAAGGCGCCGCCGTCCGCCTCGAACATGAGGTCGAGTGTGTCGAGCGGAATGGCGCGCTCCGGCGGGGCCGAGGGACCGCCCTCTGCGGCCGACGCGGACTGCCCAGACAGCCGGTACTGGAAGCCTCCGCTCGGCGCCGCCTCGAACATCAGGTCGAGCGTGCGCAGCGCCGAGGCGCCGGAGAGCTGGCGAGCGTGACGGAGCCGTCGGAGCCGGCGTCCAGGCTCGCGCGCAGCGCACGTTTGGCCGACATGCCGCCGAGTCCTGCCCGAGTGAAAAAAAATCCTTGAGCTCGGGCTCTCCCGACATCAAAACAAACACCCCGGCACCTCGTGTCATGATTGCTCCGTCGGCCAAGAAGCAACCCCAACCCGCTTGGGGGACACAAAATGGTCAGCATCGCTTCACCGAACTCCGCTGAGCTGCGGGCCCCCCAAGAAGGAGGCCGGCAAGCGCAAGGGCGAAGCACAGCGCGAGGCGTGCCACAAGTACAACAGCGCGGCGGGATGTAACCGCGAGAAGTGCAAATTCGACCACCGCTGCACGAAGTGCGGCGAGAAGGGCCACGGCGCGAGCAGCTGCTCCAACTAGCCGGCCGCGCACCCGCGCGGGCACCGGCCATCCGGTGTGGGTGGGTGGGGCGAAAGGATCAGCCGACCGCGGTGCCACGCGGCGGCGAGTGCGAATTTATGCACACTCTTTATGATATCGTCTCTGTGTGTAGGTACCGAGGATGGGGGACCGGGAAGGTCCGGATGGGGGGACCTCAGAGGGGAGGGGGCGTGACGGAAGACTGGAGGGGGGGGCAAGCAGGAAGACGAAACGGGTGAGATCGCGGAATGGAGGAATGAACCGGATCAGACGGGATCAGCGCCAGTCGTAGCGGGCTTGGGTCATGCGTGTTCAGCTCTGTACACCCACGAGTTACTTTGACTTCTGCCCGGATAAAAAAGAAAGACAAAAAACTTGCCGCCCTCCCCTCCCCCGCCCCGCACGCGCCACAGGCACCCACACAGTCCCCGGCGCTCTGATATAGGTGATGCGGCGCTGTGTCTCTCAGATGGAAGCAGGAAGCTTCCATCCCGGCGGTGGTTCGAACCCACACGAGCCGAGGGGTGACGGGTTGAGGGCTGGTGTTGGTGACGAACGATGGCGGATCGAGCGGTGTGCAGGACGCGTTGAAGACCTCGACCTAAGGTACCATTTTACGGGTGGTTGTGTGTGTCATACGTGTGTGTGTGTGTGTGTGTGTGTGTGTGTGTGTGTGTGTGTGTGTGTGTGTGTGTGTGTGTGTGTGTGGCAGCTGGGCTTGCCTTGAGTGCGACAAATGGGTAGCTAACAGCCTTCTGGATGAAGGAGTCTTCTCCTCCCCAAAGCACTCGATCGACGTAGCAGTTGACAGCCTGCGAAAGGTTGTTGATCGTCTCGTATTGTGCAGGATCCCGCGCGCCTCTCCCCTGATTCAGGCCCTGAAGCTGAACGAACCAATCACTACAGCCGATCCTCGCAGCATATCTACATCTTGTCGAGCCACTCCTGCTTCTTCTGGTCAAACTCGGCCTGCGAGATGGCGCCCTTGTGGCTTGTGCCTTGAACTTAAGGACAGCTCCGTGGCCAAAATTCTTTCGCCCGCACGTGCCCCGGGCGTGCCCCGCCAGTCTGCCGTGGGGCCTCGGTTGAGATGACCTCGTGAGCGGCATGCTCCACGGTTTGGCTCCTTCCTGCTCGCGGCGAGCTCGACGGCGCAGCTCGTGGGCAAGGTCGCGCTCAGCCAGGCGGTGGTACTGCGGGCCTGAACGCCGGCTTCTTCACCTTCGCCGTCCTCACCCACGACAAGGCGCCTCCAGCACACCTGAGCTCGGCCCTCGCCACCTCCGCCCTCACCGCCTCCGTCCTCGCCAGCGCCTCCCTTGCCGCCTCCGTCCTCGCCGCCTCCGCCCTCACCGCCGTCGCCATCACATCACCGCCCTCGCCGCCACCCGCTCCTCCACCTACCTCACCACCTCTCCTCCCCCGCCCCTGCCAGCCGAACCTGCGGGTACCTGCATACCTGAGGGCACCTGAGGCTCAGCCCGCACTGCCTCCGCCCTCGCCACCACCGCCGCCGTCGCGAGATCCACCCCAGCCGCACCGAGGGCTCGGCGAAGAGCAGCGGCGCGCTCGGCTGCAAGCTGCAGCAGAGAGCGCCCCACCCGCCTCGATTGGGAGGGCTCAGCCGCGGGCCCAGGCGCCTCCTTCTCCTCCGCCTCCCCCCCTCCCGCCTCCCCCCCGGGACCGTGACGAGAAACCTTGCGTGTCAGCCGAGCTGAG
>NW_005200110.1:61583-81962 GCF_000372725.1 Emiliania huxleyi CCMP1516 | reverse complement strand
TGCCTCCAATCCACATGAGAAATCTGAGCCCGCCGCTGGAGGCCTCCCCCCCTCTTCTCCCCCTCTCAGCGACGGCTCCTCCGCCGGATGTCTCACCCCCCCGACCTTCTCCTCCCCACCGCACACAGGCGTCGACAGAGCGTTGGGCGGCTGCGGCGGCGGCGGCGGCGGCGGCGGCCTCCTCAGAGGTGCGGCGCCGCGTAGACCTCGGCGCCTCTGTGCAGCAGCAACGACCCCCGCTCGCAACCACCCCACCCCCCACTTGGCGGCCCTCGAACGGACAGCGGGCCGGCCCCGCCGAGGGCCACGGTGGCCCGGGCGAGGCGGTTTAGTCGCCGCCCGTCCTTTTTATATTACCCAAAAGCGCTACGCCGCCCGTCCTTTGCACGGCCGCCACAGCAGAGGCGTCGGTCCAGCGCAGCCTCCGCGCGCCGAGTGGCGGGCGGCTGCCTACGTAGAGCCGGCGCCACAGTCGCGCCCAGCCACTCGTCTAGCACTGCCGCGGCGCGCGACAGCGTCCGACACGCCTCCCTGCTCCTCACATAGGAGACCACCGGGACCGGTGCCGGTCGGTCCCACAACCGGATGGCGGGGGAGGCGCGAGGCGGGGAGAGCGGCGGCGATACCAGTGCTGGCCAGCCGCAGCGGGAGGCGGGGGGGCTTGCGCCGGCGGCGGTAGCATTTGGTTGATGCATTGCGTCGCGTCCGTGCCAGTGCATACATTTTGCTTCTCTCGCTCTCCGCGCACTCACCACTCTGGTCTCTGGAGTCAGAGGACTACAGACGACGGGACTCACTTTCGGGAGCTCGCCAGTGCCCTGCGTTCCATGGCTGCTGTTCAATGGCACGGAGGGGGGCATCACCCTCCCTCCAGTCAGCGACCAGGTCTGCACGTCCAGTTTCATGGCGCGGCTGCTCAAGATTGGCGTCGCGCGGCGGACAGAGTGCTCGGTTTGCTTCAAGATGGTCAAGACCAAGGACAACCCGAGCCAGCTGCCGTGCATCCACTTTCTGTGCACGGACTGCCTGAAGAAGCTCTACCAGCTGGACAAGAAGGGCCTGGGCTGCCCATCGTGCAAGACCCACTTTCCCAACTACGTGCTGACGGCACATTCGGCAGTGCCGGGAGGAGTGGCGCTCTGCGAGTGGTGTTAGGGGGTAATGGTTCTCTTGAGTGTTAGAGGCCCGCACAGGGGAGGCGTTGGGTAAAAAGAAAACATCGAGGTTGATTTCTTCGGACGACTACACCTTTACAAATCTCAAGCGACTCCGGAGTCCGGTGCCGGTCGGTCCCACAAGTGGGTACATCAGCGCTGCGTGGTGACGCAGGACGCAGGGGCTAGTGCCATTTCACTCTGTCTCTGACACGCTAATCTTGAAAACGTCTCCAAAACGGAGCTCCGTGTTGCTTCCAGCGCCCTCCCCCGCGCTCCCTGCGGTCATCGCATGGCCGATGATCCTAGGAAGAGAGGTCATCTGGCTACCGCGAGAGCGACCCAACTCGTCGCGACATCGATCATCGTCCGATGATGGTGCCGCAAAGTCAGCCTTCGGAGGCTAGTCGTGGGGACTGGGGTCGAGCCGGCAGTAGCCGTGACATGTGGTTCCACCCCCCCTCGTAGGCTTTGCCTCTGACCGCCACCGTTCCCAGGCTGCCTAATGGGATGGAAAGGAAGGCTGAGCGAGCGTGTATAGAAGCGTGCTCGACCTCGTCGTGGCAACCTGTACGGCAGCGCTGGTAGGCGCGATGAGCGTCGTGCCACCTGACCCGAGACGGGTCGCAGGCGTCGTACCGAGCGCGTCGAGACCGTGTCCTGATGCGCTCTGCACGGGTGAGTCACGTCGGCGTCAAAGGAGCGACGTGCGACCTGTCAGAGCTTGATCTCCGATCTCAGCGACGTCGAGTCGTCTCCGGCGCGCAACAAATGCGTGGAGACGCGAGGGTTGCCCCCCCTTGCCCCACCACCTCGAGTGTGTGTGGAGAAGTTTACCTTACCTTACCTAGCCTACCCAAGGTCTCTCCCCTCCCTCCCCCCCTCACGGAACGCCCAGCGAGGCGGCACGCGCGCGGGCATGCCCCATGCATCCGATGGGATGCCCACCGGGACACGGGCACAGGGCTCAAAGGGCCTCCCCGCGCGGGTCGGGCAGGCGCGTGGCGCGCTCGGCGAAGCGTCAGCTTCGGTCCATCGCCAACGGGGCCTCAATCCCGCTGCACTCGAAGCCGCTGGCAATGTCAGGACGAAGGACCAGCTGCGACCGTGCCGTCTCGTCGTCGAGCAGGAAGAGCCGCAGCCACGCGAGTGCCACTCCGCCGATGGCGCCGCGCGGCGCGCGGTCTGCAGCGTGGCCGGTTGGTCCATTTAGCGTAGCGCACGGACACGGCGTGCACCAAAGCGCAAGTGGGCACTGGCACATCCAGCAGGCGCAAATGGTCGAGCAGTTGACGCACCATAGTTCCATGCTCATTGACCCTGCCTCCGCCTGGTGCTTGGTACCACCCGCTGGGCCGAGTGGGGTGTAGTGATCCCCGCCCTCGACTTCGAAGATCAGCTTGGCAGCGCCCGTCTGACGGTAGTGCGGCCATCCGAACTTCTTGGGCGGCGCCTCCTCATCGTTGTCGCCACAAAGTATGAGAACGGGCACAGCGGTCGGCGGCGGACTTGGAAACGAAAGCGAGTGCTTCGAAGGAAACATGTAGCCGCCATCCGGAGCGAGCGCGATGACGCACTTGAGAGTCGGATCAGCCAGGGCCGCCAGCTGTGCGCCGCCGCCGCCCAAGGAGTAGCCCTGGACGGCGCGCCGTGAGATGTCGAGGCGCCCTCGCAGAACGGAGTCAGCACGCTCGTGCTCACCCTGCAACGCCAGGCTCGCGTCGAGGAGCGCCTTGCTACGAACGGCTGGCGAGTCCGTGAACGGCGAAGGCGTGCCGATGGTCATCGCCACGATGCCGTGTGAGGCGTAAAAAGGAGCCCAGGCCGCCATCGCCTGCTCACCACATCCCCAGCCGCCGACAATCACGACGGAAGGCAACGACTTCAGCCCGGATTCCGTGGGGTAGTAGATTGTCGCAGAGGCGAAGCTCGCGTTGTTGCAGAGGTGCTGAGCATCCTGCTTGCCGGTCGCGTGCGGACCCAGTGCGCAGGAGTCGGGGCCGAGGGCGCTCATGGGCGGCGAACGAGGAGGTGCCCGCAGAGCTCCTGACCGGCCCGCGTTCTTGGGCGAGGAGCTCTGACCCACCGGACACCCACCGGACAGCTAACGTGAAGAGCACCGAACGACGCCTGGCCCAGCCGACTTTGTGGTCTCGTAAGAATTCTTAAGATACAAGCCTCTCTCACAGAATTTCACGTCAAAAGGTGCGAGAATTTTTGCTGCGGGACGGCCGCGAGGTGGCATGAAGGTTGCAGCGAGAAGCGGCGAGAGACTGCGAAAAGAGATAGGAAGAGGCAGACTCCCTAGGGTGGGCGACGGCTAGCGCATCACACCCCTCTCCTTAAAATCCCTGTGTGGTGGCGGCGTGCCGTCCTCCCATCCCTCCCTTGGGTTGTCTGTTTTCTTTCTTTCTTTTTTGCTGCTTGCAAAATGGGGGTAAGTGGGGCGGAACAATTCACAGCTCGCGCAACAACTTATGTTTTCCTAAACGTAGTCGTGGCCCCCCGCTACGTCGCACGATTGCGACTGGGTAGCGGGGGGCTAAAAACCCGAAGAGAGGAGTGGGAAAACCGCTTCCGCTCGCGCGGGCGGGAGACGGCGCGTTTAGCCGCGAACGGGGCCATGCCAGACGAGTCGCCTGCGGTTGGGACGCCAGCCGAGACGGGTTCGGCGGGCGCTGGGAGCCTATTCACAGAGGGCTCAACGGGTATTTTTCGCTTCGTTCGCAGCGCGGCCTGGGAATAGGTAGGTAGGTAGGTGGGGCACGGAGCCTGGCGGTTGGCGCCCGCAATAGGTAGGTAGGTAGGGCGTTTTGGCGCGAGTCAGTGGGCACAGACCCCCTATCCGGGTTGGAGCCGGAACCAGTGATGGGTATCCGAGGGTCGCGTCCTGGATTGTACGTTTGTTAGGATGCGCGACGGCACCCTTAATCAGTGAGCCTCATGAGCGGCGCGGGAACGCCAGCGGAGAAGCCGGCCAGCGAGACGACGGTCGAAGTCGCGTGCTATGCGTCGATGCCACAGTTCGACAGCTCCATCCTCGACACCTTCATCCCGCGCTGCCGCAGGCTCACACAATTGCATTTCGGCCGCATAGTCTCCAACCCGGACGCGCCACAGGCCTTTTCCGAGAATGTCGGTTTCAATATGTGCGCGCAATCCCCACACAAGCTGCCATCTGCCACTCGTCCACCACCACACTGACTTGCAGGACGTACAACTTGGTCGAGCCGGGCAAAGGCAACGCGCTCCACACGCACCCTTCCGTCGAGATTTTCATCGCCCTTGATGGGAAGTGGGAGATTGCTTGGGGGGGGAGGGGGGAGCATACGACGGTGCTGCAGCCGTGGGACATGATTGCTGTGCCGGCTCACGTTCGCCACTCGTACAAGAATGTGGAGGAGAAGACCGCGAATCACATCATGACAATCCTCTGTGGGGACGCATCCATCACGTGGGGCCCCGATGTCGTCGCGGAGGCACGCAATCACGGCGTGCGTTGCACGCGGAGGTGCTGCTTCACGTGTGCCTACCGCCTGCCTGAACCCAGAACATTTGACGCCCGCTGCTCGCGTAGGGGGGAGCTTCTCGGTTTCTGGAGTGGCGAAGAGCTGCAGGAAGAGGCTGGGGCTGAGACGGAGGAGGATGAGCCGGACGCGTACCACCGACCGATGAGCAATCCTGAGATGGCGCGGCACGTCCGCCGATTCCGCGACGGGCAGTCGCTCTCGGTGCAGGCAAAGGGCTCGTTCGTCAACGTGAGCAGTAGAGATAAAAGACCGCAGCATCGCGTGCAGCTGCGCACCGACCCTGCCTCGAGCCGCGCTTTGGCAGGTCTCCTGGCGTGCACTGGCTCAAGGCGAGACGCTGGCGATTCACTGCAGTCCCCGCGCGGTCGATGTGCTCCTGGTGGTGCTCGAGGGTTCCCTCTTGCTGACGCGTCAGGGTGGCGAGCTCGTGGCCGTCACATCGCAGCTCGACTCGGTGCGCGTGTCTGCGGCCGAGGCACAAGGCATCCTGGCGTGCAACCAGCTTCGCACGCCGTGCACGATACTCGTCGTCGAGTCGCAGATGCGGGCGATCGCCGGCCGCCAGTGCGGCGAATGGCTCGTTGCAGGCGTTTCCCCGACGTCGACGATGGATGCGCTGCCGTCGCTCCCTCGCCCTCTTCCCTAGTCATTTGGAGCCGGATCGAGGCACCACGCAGCGGATCGATGGGTGGCGAGTGCTTCGCGCCCGTCGAGGAGGCGTGGCGAGCCATCGGGGCGCGGGGAGGGCGGAAGGAGCGTCGGATAGCTTCGGCGACGTTCACGTGCCGTTCGTACCCAAAAATGGCCGCTGGGGGCGCACGTGTCCCACTTTACTGTCTACTGTGATCTGTGTACTGAGAGTTCCACACAGCGGTCGCGGTCCGCAGGGCTGTTGTGAGACTGCTGAGTGTTCTGTGTTGTCTGAAAACCTTGTCACTGACAATGTGGTACGTAAAGCCATGAGGAGAGATCGGACCGCTACATATCGGGGCGGCGCCACGAGACTTTCCTGAGACGTGCGAGCACGCGACGCCGCCCCCCCCACAACTGTGTGATGGGTGAAGTGTGCGGTGGAGCTCGCTCTAGAAAAGGCCCGACTCACTCACAGCTCGGTGCTTCGCCCTAGAGGAAGCGCCAGAGGGGATGGTGGCTCATGGCAGCCCGAGCGGGTTGGCCTTCGGGAGGCCGTCCGAGAGCAGCGCCGCGCTCTCCGCTGCGTCGCCGCCCTCGATGCCGCCAGCGGCGGTGGCCGGCTCATAGGTCCGCGTCTTGCCGCGCTTGTTGCGCAGCAGCACGCGGCCCTCGCCTGGAGGCGCGACGCGACTAGCGAGGTCAGGCCTGTGGTCTCGGCGGCGGGCGGCGGCATGCCCGCAGACAGGGGTGGCCAGTGTGTGCGGGGAGTGGCGACGGAAGGGCGAGGGAGGAGCGAGAGGGAGGGGAGGGAGGGGAGGGGAGGGACGGGGAGGGAGGGGAGGGAGTAGGGCAGCAGGGCGGAGGGGGGGGGGGGGGGGCGATGCAGCAGGGCGGAGGGGAGGGGCGATGCCGCAGGGCGGAGGGGACGCGCGCGCACGTCGGACACTTCGGCGCGGGAGATATGGGGAGATATGGGGAGATATGGGGAGAGATCCCGCACCTCGGACACTTCGGCGCGGGAGAGCGCCTCGAAGACGACGACCTGCGGGGGGAGATGTGGGGAGAGATGGGGAGAGATGGGGAGATCGAGCGAGATCGCCTCGAGCGGGGGGAGATGTGGGGAGATGTGGGGAGATGTGGGGGGATGTGGGAAGATCTAGTTGCGAGCCAGGGACGGGGAGCCTATTGGGACACCGGGAGGAAGGGGGGGAGGGAGGGGGGGGGGAGGGGGGGAGGAGCGCCTCGAGCGGCGGCCTCGTCCAGCCTGTTGAGCGGCTCGGGCGAGATACGGGGAGATACGGGAGATATGGGGGGAGAGGACCTCGTCCAGCCGATTGAGCAGCTCAGGCCGGAAGCGCGACGACATCTCTCGCCGCACCGCGCCGCGCATGGCCTCGTAGCCGCCGCCGCCGCCGCCGCCGCCCGCGATGTTGAGGATCTGCTGCGAGCCCACGTTGGAGGTGAGGACGAGCATCGCGTTCGTAAAGTCGACCACTCGCCCCTTGTTGTCGGTGAGTCGGCCGTCCTCGAGCACCTGCGCAGCACGCGGCACAGAGAGGAGCAAGGGAGAGATGGGGGGAGAGGGGGAGAGGGGAGCGTTGGACTCCGAATCGCCGTGGGACGTGAGGGGAAGACTCTCTCTCTCTCTCTCTCTCTCTCTCTCTCTCTCTCTCTCTCTCTCTCTCTCTCTCTCTCTCTGTGTGTGTGTGTGTGTGTGTGTGTGTGTGTGTGTGTGTGCAGCGGCCGGGCCGCTCGCTTAAGGCGGATTGGCCAGACGTGCGGCCTAGCTCCACGGGGCTGCTGGGCGCAGGGGGAGGTGTCAATCACGCTCCCGGGACGCCGCGAGAGATCGGGTCGGTCGTTTGCCCCGCCTCCTTCCGCCCTGGCCCGAACCACTCCCTCCACCCCAGCCCTTTGCCTGCGCCCCGCTCGGAGGGGAGAGGCGGAGTGCGCGACGGCGCACCTGCAGCAGCACGTTGTACACGTCCGGGTGCGCCTTCTCGATCTCGTCGAAGAGCACGAGCGTATGCGGCGAGCGGCGCACGGCCTCCGTCAGCTGGCCGCCCGCCTCGTACCCCACGTACCTGCTCACAGCTCGAGGTGTGAAGAGACGCCGCTCGCAGCCTGGCCGCCCGCCTCGTACCCCACGTACCTGCTCACAGCTCGAGGTGTGAAGAGACGCCGCTCGCAGCCTGGCCGCCCGCCTCGTACCCCACGTACCTGCTCACAGCTCGAGGTGTGAAGAGACGCCGCTCGCAGCCTGGCCGCCCGCCTCGTACCCCACGTACCTGCTCACAGCTCGAGGTGTGAAGAGACGCCGCTCGCAGCCTGGCCGCCCGCCTCGTACCCCACGTACCTGCTCACAGCTCGAGGTGTGAAGAGACGCCGCTCGCAGCCTGGCCGCCCGCCTCGTCCCCCACGTTCCCTGGCGGCGGGCCGGTGAGGCGCGAGACGGAGAACGCCTGCGGCGGGGGTGGGGTTGTGGGGAGGTGGCGGAGCGGAATGCGAGGGGCGGGGCGGCGGCGGCGGCGGCGGCGGCGGGGGGGGGGGGGGGGGGGCTTGTCTGAAAGGAGGGCGTGTGCCGCGCCTGCCCGATGACGCGCCCGTGCAGCGTCTCCTCCAGGTTGGACATCTCCTACGGACATGTCTCGGACATGTCTGCCCGGGGCATGCACGCCTGCGAGCGTCTCCTCGAGGCGTGGAATCATCTCTCCTTGCGCTCGTCGGCCGTCAGCTTGGTGACCGGGATCCCCGTCCAGTCGGCGACGACCTCGGCGATCTCCGCCTCGCCGACGGTCGCGCCGGCGGCGCCGCCCCCGTCGTACGCCTCCATCTGCAGCGCCGCGCCAGCCTCGTCGATCAGGTCGATCGCCTTGTCAGGGTTGAAGCGGTCCGAGATGTACCTGGCGCCGAGCTCTGCCGCGGCGGCGATCGCCCCGTCGCTGTACTTGACGCCGTGGTACTCCTCGTACTTTGGCCTCAGACCGGTGAGTATGGAGGCCGTCTCGGCGACGGACGGCTCGTCCACTTTGACCGCCTGGAAGCGCCGCTCGAGCGCGGCGTCCTTCTCGATGTACTTGCGGTACTCGGCGATCGTGGTCGCGCCGATGCACTGCAGCTCGCCGCGCGCGAGTGCGGGCTTGAGCAAGTTGGCCGCGTCGATGGCCCCCTCGGCGGCGCCCGCGCCGACGAGTGTGTGGATCTCGTCGATGAAGAGCACCGTCTCGTTGGACTGCGTCACCTCCTCAATCACCGACTTGAGCCGCTCCTGCACGGGGGGAGACGGGGGGGGGGGGAGGGGGGGGATGGGGGGGGGAGATTACGGGAGAACGCGGGAGGTCGCCGACTCGAGCCGCTCCTCAAACTCGCCGCGGTACCTACGCGGGCAGATGTGGGGAGATGTGGGGAGATGTGGGGAGACATCAGCTCAAACTCTCCGCGGTACTTCGTGTCGGCGACGAGCAGGCCGAGCTCGAGCGAGAGCACGCGCATCCCGAGCAGCCGCTCCGGCGCGTCGCCGTCCACGATGCGCTGCGCGATGCCCTCGGCGATCGCAGTCTTGCCGACGCCCTGCAGGCGGGGAGGGGGGTGAGCAAGTGGCACTCGGCAGTGGGTGGCACTCGCAGCGGGTCCACGCGTCGGAGGGGCTGCACTGCCGCCGCGTCTCGCGACGTGCCATCTCGCCATGAGCCACTGCAGTGTCGGTGGGGCGGAGGTGCAGTGGGGTGGAGGTGCGAGCTGCGGGTGTGGACCGCCTCCTGCAAGCGTCTTCGGAGCGCCGCGTGAGGACAAGGGGGCCACCGAGACAATGCACGCCCGCAATGCACAGCCGAGTGTGCGGGCCGCGCGCGACGCGTCACGAGTGCTAGCTTGCCATCCAAGGAGCAGGAGTCCGCATGGAGGGGGGGCGGGAGTCGGCATCTGGGCCTCGAGATGTGGGGAGATGTGGGGAGATGTGGGGAGATATGCATCTAGGCGGCGTTCGGACCGGGTCTCCAATCAGCACCGGGTTCGACTTGCGGCGGCGGACGAGGATCTTCATGCAGCGGCGCACCTCGTCGGCGCGCCCGACGCACGGGTCGAGCTTCCCTTCCCGCGCCCGCTGCGTCAGGTCGACCGAGCACTGCTCGAGGGTTGAGTTGCCTCCCTTGCGCCGCTCTCCGCCCGCGCCAACCGCCTCGGCGTCGCTGCGCTTGAGCTCCTTCACCACCGCGGCGACGTCGACGCCGAGGCTGGCGAGCAGCGCGGCGGCGGAGCCGCCGTCCGACGCGCCCTCCGCGACCGCACTCAGCATCAGCCCCTTTGGCGAGACCAGCTCTGCGCCGCGCCCCTTTGCGTCATCTAGCGCCGCGCGCAGCGACCGCTCGGTGTCCGACGCAAAGGGCAGGAGCTCGTCCTTGGCGGTGGAGGCGAAGAGCTTCTCGAGGGGATTGCCCGCGCTCACGCCGCCGCCCGCCGCGCGCGCCAGCTCGTCGCGCACCGCCTTGGTCTCCACGCCCGACCGCTTGAGCGCCGCGGCGACGCCATCGCGCTGCAGCGTCGCCGAGAGGAGCAGGTGGTCGGTGCCGATGGCCTCGACGCCGAGCTGGCGCGCCTCGGTCTGCGCGTCCATGATGAGGCGCATCGCGTCCTTATCGTACTGGTCGAAGAAGAGGACTGGCGGAGCAGAGCGGCGAGAACCAGCGGCGCACCCGACGTAACGCCCGGCCGGAAGCGCAGAGGCGCTGGGAATTCTGCCGCGCGTGTGCACATGCTCGGCGCGGTATGCCAGGCGCGGCGAGATGTGAACTCCGGCCACGGCGGCGACGGTGAGGATGAACCCGTGCACGGTAACAGTGGGCATATCGATGTATGTATCTTCGCGTCGTTTAAAAAAAACGATTAAAGTCTTTTGCCGCAGTCGGCAGTCCCTTTGCTGGGCCCCCTGGGTGGGGGCCACCTCGAACCCCTAGCCAGGGTTTCGAGTGGAGGGTGCCCCGCCCGTCCCGTCGCCTATCCGTCGGGCCCCGGTACCTTCATTCTGCGCTGTCGCTCTGTCGTGCACGCGCTCTCGTGCTTCGCGTTGCCTGACCCGCCCTGTCCCACCCGTGTGTGATCAGTGTCTACAGACGGGGGGAGTATCTTTGGCTCACGCCAGGGCGCTCGTTGCTCCTCCCACTTTTGTATTCGTTCTTAACGGGAGAGTTTGTCTTAACGGAGTCGCTTAGTTAGGCGGCTCCGGTGGTGAGCCGGTGTGTGTGCCAGTCCGCGCCAGTCCGCGATCAGGTCGTGTCCTCGCGGGCGGTGTTGCCCCAATATTCTCACTCTCATTCATTCTCAGGACACACAGAGGACACAGCGCGCGCCGCGCCCGCGAGGTCCGCCAGCGTCACCCCCGAGTGCCCGAGGCGGAGCAGCGGGCGCGTAGCTCGAGCATACACGAGCGCCGCCTCCTCGGGCGTCTCGAAGCTGCCAAGGGTGTCACCGCGCACACAGACGTTGTAGGGCCGTTTGCGCTCGCCACTGCCTTTGCTCACGCCCTTGAAGCCGCTCTCCGTTTGCACCGAGCGCTGCAGCTGTAGTCCCTCCGCCGCCGCCGCCGACAATGCCTCACTTGCAGTGAGCGGGCGCGACGGCGCAGCGGCAGCTGCTGCACGCGTCGCCGCAGGACCCAGTTCGCGGGCGTACGCGAGCGCCGCCTCTGTTGTACGTACGTACTTATAGTTTATTGGTAAAAGTGGATTTTCAGAGACCGCTCAGCTGGACTCGGACAGCGCAAGCAAGAGAACGCGCACTCAAGACCCAGCCCAACAAATGAATTGACCTCCGATGCGCCGGGCACGGTCTCTCACGCGTCCCATCAGCAGCAGTAGCGTTGGCGGGCCGCTGAGCGCACGCGTCGGCTGCACGTGGCGCCGCGGCGCGGACCAGCAGGGCGGCGCTTCGCCCGCCGTGCCAGCAGGCTACATCCGCTTTCGAGACCAGCTGGCCGAAATCGGCGGAGCCCTCACCTTTCGCGTGCCGGCGCTCACGGAGGACGCGCCCATCAGGCTCCAGATCCGCAGCGGGTGCCTTGGCGACGCCGCGATGAGCGGGCGGCACGCGACGGGCGGCGTCGTCGCCTCGTCCAACCCGCAGCTGTGCGGCAATCGTAGTGGCTGGTGGGGGTTCGCCGGCGTGACGAATGCAGACGGCGCCCTCCGTGAGCGTGCGGGCTCCGGGCTGGAGAATGAGTGCGAGGCGCTGCCACCGGCGGCGGCGAGTGGAGAGAAGCTGTTGCCGTCGACAGCGAGGGCGACCAGCGCACACGCGCTGCGGACGGCGTGGGTGCTCCACGCGCTCGGCCCGACGAGCTTCCATGCGCGCGAGAGCGAGGCCGCGCTGCGGCGCACCTACGCTGCGTGCTTCGACCTCGCCGACAGCCTCGGCCTGGGCTCGCTTGCCCTGCCCGCCCTCGCGTGCGGCGTGGCGGGCTTCCCCGCTACCGCGGGGGCGCGTGCCGCCTTTGACGCCGTCGAGCGGCACGCGGCGGCGGCGGCAGGGGCCGCCGGCGGCACCCTCGCCCGCGTGGAGTTTGTGTTGCTAGACAGGCGAGTCTACTGCGAGTTTGCGGACGAGGCGTGGTCACGCTGGCAGCGATAGAGCGTAGCCCGTAGGCTCGATTTGAGGGGCTGGCGTCACCACACGCTCTTACTGTGTGACCCCTGCGATCGTGCGATGCCGGTACACACGTTCATACCGGATACCGCAACCAGTGCCACCGTCCGTATACCAGATTCGGAATCGCACACGCGCGCCGACACGACGTCGAGGTCGGGCTCGGGGGACGCGACCGCGAGAGCGCACGCGCGCACACCCGCGGTGGTAGGTGGTACCCGCCGCGCCGCGGCCCCCGCGCGCCCGCGCAGGTGTGTGGGTGTGTTTTTGCGCCCGCGAATTTCAAACCGGCCCCATTAGTACTTTCGTGGTTTTTTGATGTCATCCGGAGCACTCGATGTCGAGCGCTCTCTTTGCCGCGCGCGCCCCTTGGGTGGGCGGCAGCCGCCGCGTGAGCTCGAACAGGCAAAGCTCCGGGTCGAGGAAGCGCGCCTCCAGAACCTCCTCCAGCCGCACTCGCGCCACGCGCCAGCCCGCCCGCTCCGCCAGCCCGCCCGCGCCAAAGAATCTCTCGCGCAGCGCAGCGCAGCGGCTCGTCGAGCCGTCATCGTGCACCAGGTAGACGACCAAACCCCCGCGAGCCCCTCGTTCGGCGACGCCACCGCCGCCTCCGCCTCCGCCGCCTCCGCCTCCGCCTCCGCCTCCGCCTCCGCCTCCGCCTCCGCCTCCGCCGCCGCCGCCGCCTCCACCTCCGTCGCCGCCTCCACCTCCGTCGCCTCCGCCGCCTCCGTCGCCTCCGCCGCCTCCGCCGCCTCCTCCGCCGCACAAGCGGGCGAGGGTGTCGAGGACAGGTGCGAGCAGCGCCTCGCTGTAGAGGATGTCGCAGCCGACGATGTACCGCGGCCCGCCTGTGAGGGGAAGGGGGGGAGAGCTCTGAGATGCATCTCTGTGCTTGCACTGCGAGTCTGCGGCACTGACAGACGACGCGACCGCTCGTCGGCAGTGCGGAGACGAACCGCGCGGCGCGCGCAGAGGCGTCGTGTCGCTGGGAGGAGACGCGCGTGGTGTGGTTGGTGACGTGAGTGCGCGCTCGCTGTGTGCTCTGCAAACACTCAAAGACTGCCTTGCTCTCCGAAGAGTGCCGCCCCCCTCAGCCGAGCGGCATCCTCCTCGCTGCCGAACGAGAGGGCCGCCTGCTGCACCGCCGGCCCGCCCCGCTCCCGCACCGCCGCCGCGTTGGCCTCGAGGTGCATGCGCAGGTAGCGCGCGCCCGCAGCCCGGTCCGTCGCCACCACGCGGCTGCCGCAACACGCGGCGACCACGGACGGCAGCGCCGACCCGGCGCCGAGCTCGACCAACCGGCTGCCACACAGCTGCAGCGCCTCGGCGCGCCGCTCGAGGAAGCGCGCCATCAGCACGCCCGACGGCCACAGCACGCACTCGCCGCTGAGGGCGCGCTCCTCCCCCTCGGCGCCCGCGGCGCCTGCGGCGGCAGCGGCGCCCACGGCGGCGGCGGCGGCGCCGCCCTCGTAGAGCCGCAGCAATGGCCGCGCCCGCCCGCCACCCTCCGCCTCCACCGCCCCTGGTGAGACGGGAGGTGCGTCGAGCTGCCAGAGGCGGCACCAGAGCGACGTCTGCGCGTCGTAGGCGCCAAAATCGGCGAGGCTGTCCAGGCCCACAATCAGCGCGGCCGTCGCCGTCGAGGCGGACGAGGAGGCTGGCGACGCGGCTGGCGCGGCGGCTGGCGACGCCTCCTCCCACCACAGGACCACGGCATCGCTCCCGGCGGACACCTCGGCCAGACTCATCGAGTTGTATGCTCGCCGGCCATCGGGAGAGCCGAGCCGCAGGACGACGCCGGCAGCGCCGCATGGAGCACCGCCGCCGTACCACCGCTCCTTGAGCTGCAGGATGGTGGTGGAAGCCGGTGCCTGCACGGCTTGCGGCGCCGGCGACGAGTGCCGGTGGAGCAGGACACGGATTGAGCGCGAGTCGTTTGGCATGCGGCAAGACTACTGTGCCGTACGAAAGTCTGCGCAGGTGTGACCGGTCTCAATGCCCCACCCCCCTGCGCGCGGGCCTTCTAAGCCCGCGGGTAGTCCCCCCCCATCCCAAGGGCCTCCAGGGCTCGCACCTCAACCTCTCACAGGCCAGCGCACAGCGCCATAGGATGTATTTTCTTCTCAATAACAAGGCTGTGAACAGCAGCTCCTGAGCACGGCGCCGCAGCGCCTGTTGATAGGTCCAGGTGATAGCCCTGGATGGGCAATGCATACGCCTACTTGGGCCTCAGATCGCCCGACCGCGTCCCGGTGCTCTGTGGTCGGATTTGTGACGCGGCCGGGGGCCCTCCGGAGGCCAAGGATGGCCGTGACGGACCGGGACGAGCTCTGTGAGGTTCAGTGTCAGTGTATATATTGTAGAGACCAACCATGTGCACAATATCGCTCAGTCTAGCTAAGCCTGGGAAGGCGATGCCGGGGCCGTACAGCAGCTTGATGGTGCTTCGCCGGCGTGCGTCCCGGAGCGGTGCCGGACGGTCGGTCCGTGGGAGGAACCCTCTTTGGAGCCTCCATGGCACTTCAGCGGATAGCTCTGCAGCACACGCTTGAGTCGTTTGACCTGAGAGTGGCTGGTTGTTATAGTGCAGCTGACCGCGACGAGATCTATGCTGCTATTGGTGCCATTTATTTGCGAGGTGGGACCGATGGGTTGGACGCGTTCAATCACATGGTACGAACACAACTCAAGGAGCAGGTGCTGCAACAAGTCGGTGGTTCAACTACACTGTTGTCAGTCTAGAGCTCTACGGCGTTCTTTCTTTCTTCTTTCTGCCATCTCGGCTGCGATCTCGCTCACAAAGGAGGAGAATGGGCTTCTTGGGCAAGGCCTTGATCAACGCGGTGAACCCTCGCCTGACGCTGTCTGTACACGCGTGTACGTTCCTCGCGATCCTCATCCATCCACTCATCAACTATATGCCGTCGTCATCTTGCTCGCCTACTTTCTGATTGGGCAACTGCCAGACAGATGCACAGCGCGCACCCCGCCCCGCTCGCAGGGGTGCAAAAAAAGAAAGAACGTAGGAGGTTGACTCCTTTTGTTGTATACAAATTGTGTAAAAGTGCCTCTTCACAGTCCCCTTCACACCAGGACCCTCATCTCC
This sequence comes from Emiliania huxleyi CCMP1516, assembly GCF_000372725.1. Taxonomy (NCBI): domain Eukaryota; phylum Haptophyta; order Isochrysidales; family Noelaerhabdaceae; genus Emiliania; species Emiliania huxleyi. The sequence goes on along the minus strand of NW_005200110.1, from coordinate 66,903 downwards.
CGGAGCTCGCCCCCAGACACCTCCAAAACCCACTTTCAACATCTACTGGCACACCCTAACTGTGGCTGGAGCGAAAGCAGGGCCAGGCGGCAGGGTGGCACCGCCACCGGCACCCTCCGCAGCTGCGCCTGGGGTGTTCCTGGTGCACATCGTCGATTCGTTGCGGCATCCGCGTCGCTAAGCGGGTACGTCCGCGCGCGCCAGACTGCACGAGCAAGTGAGAAAGCTGCAGCAATCATCGCGACCACAACGAGCACGGCAACGGGGCGAGCTCCCAAGCCCATCTCAGCTCCCGCAACCTCACGTATTGATGCACGAGAGCTGGTTATGCTGCTATCTTTGGATCGAGCATAGCGGGTTGCCCAAGCTGGGACGCGAACTCGCCCAGCACCGACGCGTACTGCCTCAGCAAACATAGTTGCGACCGCTTCATCCGGGGCAAACGGCCGCGTCGCCGCGTCTTCGGGGGTAAATGTATGGCAGTACCAACCCTTCGGATTCTCTAGACGGAACTGTATGTAGCTCGTCTCATTGCGCATCGTGTATTCTTGGCAGGCCGAGCTCTGCACCTCGGAGAGTGGCATCCTCTCCTCGCTCACGCTGACGCCCGCCGAGGCGTACCACAACTCGCTCTGGGACTTGCGCGCGCGCGGCGTCCCGGTGCAGGCCATCGGCGTGCAGGCGCACTTCGACGGGGAAGTGGACGCGTCCACTGTCAAGCACCGCCTCGACGTGCTCCGCGAGCTGCGCATGCCCGTCTACATCACGGAGCTCACCATCTCGGGCCTCGACCCGGCGCAGCAAGCGTATGAGCTCGAGAAGTTCCTGCGCATCGCCTTCTCGCACGAAGCAGTGGCCGGCATCACTCTCGGACAGCTGTGGGACGACCCGAGGACAACGGCAGCAGGCGCCAACGGGCCGGGGCTCTACACGGCGGGGAAGCAGCCCAAGCCGGGGGCGGAACGGGTGGACAGCCTGTGGCGGGGGGAGTGGCATACCGAGGTGACGCACGAGATGACGTCGCGCGGCCGCGAGGCCGGCTTGCTGCCGCTGGAGGCCGCTGTCCTAGTACCGTGCGTCTACGAGGGCTGCGGCACATCCACGACACGTCCGCGACGTGTCCCATAGGCGTTCTACGGCACGTACGCGTACGAGCTGCGGCACGGCGAGCAGCTCTGCGCGGGTGAGGTGGAGCTGCGCCGCGAGGCGACCGTCCAGCCCACTCGGTGGCAGCCGCACCCGCCTAGAGCGACGCTGGTGACGGTGCAGTGCGACTGGAAGGGGCACTGGCGGTACCCGATCTGGGCGACCCCAGCGCTGATCGCCTCCGCGTCGGTGGGGTGCCTCTTTGCTTGCTACCGCAAGCGGGCGGAGCTGACCGCAAAGACGCCGGCGCGCGCGAGGCCGGGCCTCGGTGGGCGAAAGAGCGAGACGAGGAGACAGCACCAGCCGCTGCGAACGGTGGAGCCGGTGGATGAGGTCAGCATCTGACGAGCCGAGACTCTGAGATACAGGCTCGGAGAAACAAGTGGTGTGCGCGCCGCCTCAGTCACAGAACACACAAGACATATATTTCATTTTTAAAGCCGTCGATCCTTACTTTGGCATCGGAGATCATGTAAACGTGGCGCGGCGGCTGCGAAACGCCTCGCCCCTCCCCCAGGCTCGGAGCAAGTGTTGCGCGCCGATCGACATCGGCCGTGACGGTCTGCAGCGCATGCCCCCCCCCCCCCCCCCGCCCCCGCCCGCCCCCCAACGCCCCTTCCAGGCCGCTTCCCAAAGCGCCGACGCGGCCGCGGCCGGCGAGCCTTCCGCGCCGCTTCCGCCCTATCGGATGCGCCCGCTCACGGCCGCGGCCGCTAGTCGCGGTCGCGGTCGCGGCGGCGGTCGCGGCTCCGGCTGCGGCTGCGGCTGCGGCTGCGGTCTTTGCGCCCCGACATTGTGGAGAAGTCCCCACGGTCGGCGGTCTTGTAGTTGCCCGCGCGGTCGTCGTCGCGGCGGCCGCCGCGGTCGTCATCGCGGCCGCGGCCGCCGCCGTAGCCGCCGCCGCCGCCATAGCCGCCGCCGCCGCCATAGCCGCCGCCGCCGCCATAGCCTCCACCGCCGTACCTGCAGGCGGCAGTGGCTGGGCGGCACTACGCGCTCTTCACCCTCTGCACAACCCAGTACGCGAGGCGCGTCGCATGGTGCGCGTTTCGTGTGGGTGCGTCTCTGTTGTGTCGTTGGCAGGGCTCCGCACCGATCTCCGCCGCCGCCGTACCCGCCGCCGCCGTACCCTCCTCCGCCATAGCCGCCGCCGCCATACCCGCCTAGACGACATGCGATGGAGGTGTCTCGGACATGCCCCGCCTCGGCAAGCGATGAAGTGTTCATCGCCCGCGCCGCCGCCGTACCCGCCGCCTCCCTTGCCCGGCGGCGGGCGGTACTCCTCCGGGTTGACGCCCGCGTCCTTCATCTCGGCACGGATCCGGTCCGACGTCTCAAAGTCGCGCTGGCGCTTGGCGGCGACCCACTGCTCCAGCTTGTCCTCCATCTCTTTCGACAGCGGCGGGAGGCCGCCGCCGCCGCCGCCGCCGCCATCATACCCGCCGCCGCCATACCCGCCGCCGCCATACCCGCCGCCGCCGTACCCGCCGCCGCCATACCCGCCGCCGCCGTACCCTCCTCCGCCGTACCCGCCGCCGTACCCGCCGCCTCCCTTGCCCGGCGGCGGGCGGTACTCCTCCGGGTTGACGCCCGCGTCCTTCATCTCGGCGCGGATCCGGTCCGACGTCTCAAAGTCGCGCTGGCGCTTGGCGGCGACCCACTGCTCCAGCTTGTCCTCCATCTCTTTCGACAGCGGCGGGAGCGACATGATGCGTGCGCCAGCGGTGTCTGGTGCTGATTTTGCACGAGAGGGTGCTCACAAAAGAATTTACGCGGCGGCGAGGCCCCGGCGACACTTCCTCAGAAGCCGTCGCCCGCACCACAGGAGCAGCCACACCACTCCCACTCCGGCGCCCACCCACTCCCCACCCCGACATCCCCACCCCACCCCACAACCCCGCCCCACCATAATAATATGTCTTCCTTACTATTATTAATTGATGCTTTTTGCACGGCTGAGCCCCCCCCCCCCCCTCCCCCGCGCCCATTCCCTGCCCTCTCCCGCCTCACACTCCGTCAGAGCCCCCTCCCTCCCCTCTTGCACAACAGGAATTTTGACAATTAACCAGATGGTGACCACAACAGGAATTCTGACAATTAACAAGATGAAGCTAAAAATCAATGGGCTCGCCCATACCGGAGTGGTTCGACTCCACGCAAACCCGGAGTGGTGAGGGGCTGGTCGTGCGGTGTTCTCAGGCCCAGTGAGGTAGTGCATCCGACGGTCCGGATCCTGCTGAACAAGCTCCTCTTGTAGCTCGATCGGTCACACCGCCATCGCCGTTGGGGAGAGGGGGGACGACACTGCTTCGGCAGCGTGCACCTCGATCCTGTACCGTGTTTGTTATGACCCCCCCCAATGAACATACCAGTGAGGGAGGGCGAGACGATCGAGGGGTCCCGTACCATGCGGAATCGACCCTATCCAGTGCTCAAGTGCTCAAGATGGTGACCTCAATTCAAATCAATGGGCTAGCCCACCCATACCGGAGTGGTTCGACTCCACGCAAACCCGGAGTGGTGAGGGGCTGGTCGCGCGATGGTCTCAGGCCCAGTGAGGTAGTGCATCCGACGGCCCGGATCCTGCTGAACAAGCTCTTCTTGTAGCTCGATCGGTCACACCGCCATCGCCGTCGGGGAGAGGGGGGACGACACTGCCTCGGCAGCGTGCACCTCGATCCTGTACCGTGTTTGTTATGACCCCCCCCAATGAACACACCAGTGAGGGAGGGCGAGACGATCGAGGGGTCCCGTACCATGCGGAACCGACCCTATCCAGTGCTCAGGTGCTCAAGTAAGCGTATTGCAATCAATGTGTGTGGCTCTTATACGATTTTGAGGGTGAACGATCTGTGTAAAGTCAGAGATATTGCGAGAATGGTGCGGACTGCATTCGTCCTTCCCTTTCTTTTTCATTTGTGCAAGTAGGAATGTTCAAAAAAATCTTTCTTTTTCATTTTTACAAGCTTGTGCTGTCGCTCGCCCGTCCCCGCCGTGCGACGAGGACCGCATACAGGCATTAAAACATTGTATTCCTCTCACTGAGAGATTTTTCAGGGACACGAGCGCGCAGCGGCTGCGGCCTGCGCCACCTCCCACCTACCTGGTAGATCTCTCCTAGATCTCCTCGCCTTGTCTTCCCATCTCCAAGTGAGGTCTTATTTGTTATAATCATCACAGTGGCAACTCTATTTCATACGTCATACCGACTGCCTACTCGTCACCCTGAATGGTTGCCCAGGTTAGTCAGATCACGATCTCTGGGGGGAGGCGGGGGCCCTAGAGGGCATCCATGCGGGGGGGAGATGGGGTCCCATGGCCCGCCGCAGGCGCCGATTTTTTCGGGATGTTTTTCTTTTTTGCGCGAATTTTTACTTGTTTTCATGGGAATTCGATGTACTTGCGGCCATGCTATCACGCCTAATCGCCTTGCGACAGCCTGTCGGCGCTGCTGACCGTGCCCTGCTGCACAATTGACCACCTGCATAGCTCGCGGCCTTAGTATCCACCATTCAGTGACGACCTTATCGTACGGCCAGTAGGAAGGTGTCCTTCCAGCGCGTGCACGCTTCTGACGCAATGCGCGTCACAAACTGCCTCGGCGACTGGCTGCTGGCACTCTCGAGGCTATGCCTACACAGCCTCGCGCGCATGGGCAGTCAAGAGGGACCATGCACTTTCTCAGGAGAGCGCTGGTGCCTCTCTCTTGGACCGGCAAACTTGGTGGTCTCGTGTCACCAATGTGGGACCAGTGCGGCATCGCGCCATCGACAGCTCTGAACTGCGCCTCACCACTGACCGGGAAGGCCGCCAAGTGGGCCAGCACAGGTCGCACATTGTGGCAGCAGTCAGCAGTGCATGTCTGATAGCTAGAGCAGCAGCGTCAGGGTCGCAGGGTCGGATCGTGTCAAGCCTCTCGCCCGGCCGGCCGCGTGCAGACGTCGGCCTGTCTGCTGTCTGGAGTGATCTGTCGGCGGTCAGTACGACCGATCAGGTCGGAGTTTTCTGATGGTTGGAGGGTCTATCTGTATGTACTCCTCGAGATCTCTCCAAATCTGCCCTCTGATTACAGTGGCCAGGGGCGGGGCTTGCATTTTTTGCCGTCGCCAGTCGCCCCCCCCAAACGCTACAGCGGGGGCCGCGGCCGGCGCCGGGGCCGCCGGGGCCGCGCCGC
>NW_005200110.1:58914-61483 GCF_000372725.1 Emiliania huxleyi CCMP1516 | reverse complement strand
GCGGTGAGGCGGCGGCGAGGGGGCGGCGGGTGACGGGGAAAGGGAGCAGCGGGCGACGAGAGGTAGGAGGTGCTCGCCCGGGCGAAAGTCGCCTTCCCGACGGTCCCCCTTGGCGCGCTAGGGGCAAGGCCTGAGGGCGGGCGGGCGGGTCTGTGGCGGGCGCGGGCGGGGGGGGGGGGATAAACGCTGCGCCGCCCCCGCACCAGCGACACCGGCCGCGGCTCGCCTCCACGCGCCGGCTCGGAAGAGGGGCTGTCGGCGGCGCAGCAGAGCGGCTCGCCTCGGCGCTCGAGCCGCCAACAGCCCCACTCCTCGACGTGACGGCCGTTCCCAGGGCCGTCCGGTGCGCGCCTGACCCACGCCCCCTCTCGCACCCCTCCGACCCCCCCTGCGCGGCGCACCTATCCGCTGTGCGCCGGCTCGAGCGCCTATCGCCAAATCGCGACGTTTGAGCGCAGCGCACGCGTCCCACACGTCACGCGCGCGCAGGAGAGCTTGCGGCGGTGCTGTAGCGTGTACTCGCCGAGGGCATCGCGCCGAAAACCCCGCGCGTTCCGCCCCAGCAGAGGCTGCAGCCGATGCGACAAAAACACCACTGTAAAACGGTGAGTACTTGGGGTTGAGTGGGCTTGCTTGCTCCCTAAGCCGGGAGCAAAAATGCAAGAAACCTAGCTTAATCGGGAAGTCGGTGCTAGCGGAGACTAGCGGAGCCGGAGCCCCGTTTCCGCACTGCTGCGCGGCGCACGGTGCCTCCGGGGGCCCCCGCCTCCCCCCAGAGATCACGATCCCGGCGTGAACACGACTAACTGACGGATCCGCTCCTGACAATTGTACGCACCGCACTGCGGCGCGTGCGACTGTCTTTGTTTGAAGTAAAAAGTCGGATCAGAGCGGCGTCGGCGGGGAAAACTCCGACGCCGAAAGTACACGTCGAGTCGCGTGTGTGCAGTAGAGGGTGCGCAGCGTCCTAATCTAAAATCTGAGGATTCAGGATTCAGGCATCGCTGCAGTGAGGTCAAAGTGAGTTTATGGATGTGTGAGAACGGTACGGGACACGAGGAGTCACGCGGACCGACTCGTCGGTGACTCTGCTGCACGCCGTTTCAGAATTTTTCTCAGCGTGAGCGAGACGTGGAAGAGTGCCACCGTCGGGTAGGACGGGTCGGCCCGGAGTATCAGAGTAGCCGTCGTGGTCGCGGCGAGCAGCACCGGCTGCTCCGGCGCTGCGTCGGCACCAGGGGAGCATGTCCACCGCCACTTCGCGGTCGCAGCGCTGTTGTCGCCCGAAACGCCGCTATGTACCTTTTCGGGCAAACCATCGAGCTGCATGTCGATTTCGACGCGACGGGCGCATGGAGGCATCACGTCTCCATGCGCCCGTCAAGTCGGAGCCAGTCTGCGGCGACCACAGCGCTTGCAGGAGGTACATGCGAGCTTTTCAGAGTCATCTTCGGTCGTTGGGTGAGACTGAGAGGGGGTGCAGCTTCGCCTGAAAAACAAGAACACGCACACACACACGCTCCGATCAGGGCCATGAAGGAGAGGGACAGGTTCCACACAGGCACGAGCAGGATTTTGGACAGTGTGCTGTGAGAGAGGCTTGTGCACTTGGAGCACTTGGAGTGCAGTCAGCAAGCAAGCACATAAGGGAAAGAATTCTTTTCCTACCAAGTGCAGTTGGGGTGACTCCTCGCTGGCTCGCTGCTGCAGCAACCGTCTGCCACCACCAGAAAACTCATGGATCCGTTCACCCTAACGATCGCGGTCGAGCACAACTTTGATGTCTTTTACTCCATTTTGCAGTTCCTGCTGCCCCACCGGCCCGAGCGCTCACGCGAGCTCTGGCGCAACGGTGCGGCGGCCTGCTCACGCGCAGACGGGTGAGTTCCCCATCACGCGTTGGCTGCTAATTCTAGGCGGGCAGCCGGCGGAGATCGACACCGCCGCCTGCCTCGAGGCGCTCCGCTGCTGCAACAAGCGCTGGAGGGCCTTTTTCGCGGAGGTGCTGCCCGACGGCCACTTTTTGTGGAGGCAGCTTCTGAAGCAGCTGCACATCGGGCGGCACGGGCCGGCGCTGGTGCGCTTCGCGGACCTGGTCAACGCGCACACGGAGAACATAAACTACAAGGAGCGCTTCTGGCTCGCCCTCAAGAAGCCGTACGAGTATGTCACGAAACCGCTGGTGCTCTCCATGTTCCGGCTGCTCGCCCGGCGGGCGGAGGAGGCGCTTCGCGACGGCGTCCCCTTCTCGAAGAAGTTCGACAATGAGGCGGATCCGCACCAACCCGCCCCACCCCCTCCCCACCCCCTCCCCACCCCCTCCCCACCCCCTCCCCACCCCCTCCCCACCCCCTCCCCACCCCCTCCCTGCTCCCTCCCTGCCCCCCTCCCCGCGCGCGCGCAGGCGCGCGGGTGCTCCCACGCCCTCGTCTGGACTCTGCAGAGCAGCGCCGGCCCACGCGGCCAAGAGACGCGTGCGGAGCTGCTGATCGAGTTCGAGGAAGCTCCCCCCCCCCCCAACCACCACCACCACCACCGCACACGCACGCACGCACACACACACACACAC
>NW_005200110.1:51656-58454 GCF_000372725.1 Emiliania huxleyi CCMP1516 | reverse complement strand
GCACAGCCGGGACATCGCAAGCCGGGGGGTCACAAAGCAGCGCGACCACACCCGTGCCGCCCGCGCCACACGCGCCGCCCGCGCCGCCGCCCGCAGCCGATGAGGGCGGCGAGGCCGAGCGCGAGGAGGAGGAGCAGGAGCAGGAGGAGCAGGAGGACGAGGACGAGGACGAGGACGACGACTGGTCCGCGGCGGACGACTGACGCGTTGGGCGGGGGGAGGGCGCGGGGGGGGTTCCCTCGCCCCCTCCTTTGAGCGATCGCTCAGTCATCGCAGCAAGTCTGCAACCGCCATCGGTCGGACGCACCGGTCGGACGCACCGCCATCGCCCTGCGCAGCACGGCGGCGTCTGCCCTCTCTGTGGCCTTCTCCGGGATCCGCGCGCGACCCTCTCTCTATACTACTCCTCGAGGCTCGCTCTCTCCGGCCCCGAACTGGTCGGTCCCTCCGTACAGTCTAATAGCGAGAGGCGTCCGCTCTCTCTTTTTTAGTGGGGCCGAGATACCAGATACGTGCCGTAACACACTGTGTGGAACGCGCTAGCAGGATGTCGCCCCAAAATGTCCGCCTCAAAAGGCCTCGTTCTCGCCCCTTTCCTGTACGCGTGGGTCTCAGAGGACGAATGCGCACCGGACCTTCGAGGACATCAAAGTCGGCTGCACCCTACGGCCATCCCGCCGGCTCTCGAGTGTCGCAGCGCGACGCGCTTCACCCCTCGACTCCGCGCTGCGAGTCGATCTGGAGACGACGCTCGGCCACAGCCAACTCCACCCTGACGCGTCGCACATGCGCCGAGTGTCCCCCCCGAGGGTGTCCTTGTATAGTATGCTTGGTTGCGAGTTAAAAAAAGCCCGTTCCGCACCCGCAGCCAGCAGCAGTGCACATGCCGTTCTGGTGCCCCTCGGCTGGCCAGAGGACGACTCACAATGCAAAATCGGAAAGACATCACGAGGGGCCGTATAAACGGTGCCGCAGCGGCCCGGGACACTAACAGTGAATTGCTGCCACTCGCCCGGCCTCCTCCCCCTCGGGGTCGCCCGGAAAGTGGGCTTGCGCACCGGCGCCCCCCCCAGCACGCCGACCCGAGGTGTACCCTCCGGCCACCTGGGAGGGGAGCGGAGTCCGATTTTGGCCCATTGGCTTCATCATGATGGATACGGAGGTGGCAAGCCCTTGGTTGTGCACCTGCGGCGCGAAGAGGAGGTGATCTCGGCGGACGACGGCCATGCCGAGAGCGGGTGCAGCGCGGAAGAGGGTGCGCAGCGCGTCGCGGCCGCGCGCTTGGGAGCCGGGGGGATGGCCGGAGGGGGTGGGACGCCTGCATGTCCTCGAAGCTCCCATCCGCATACGCAAGCCGAGCCGCGAACGGCGGGGGAGGGAGTTTTGGAGGGTCAGCCAAGGACGCGCATGGCGAGTGACAAATAGAGGCGACTTCGCTCACACCCGGTTTGCCATCGTGCACAAAGCCGACCGAACGCGATAGCCCTCGTCTCGTAAGTAAAACTAGCCCTTAGCCTTACCGTTGAGCGTTGTCGCGGTTGATTTTCTCAGATCTCACTCTTACATCTTAGGTACACGTTACAGATAAAGCCGTATACGTCTTTTTATATAGTGTTTATTCATATTGATTATTGTATTGTTATTGATAATATTGTAGTTTGTACGCGCGGCGGGCACCGCCCGCTGGGGCGTGGGGGTGGGGCCAACACTGCGCACTGGGGTAAGGTAAGGTAAGGTAACTCCATACACACGAGGTGGTGGGGCAAGGGGGCGACCGCACTGGGGCGTGGGGCGCTCGCTTTTTGCTGTTCTTCTGCTTGTAGTTGAAGTTGTACGGTAGGGGGGCTCGCCCTGTGGGCGCAGGCCGCGCAGCGGGGCCGGGGCCACGAGCGCGCAAGCGCGGCGGGGCCGCCCCGGCACACGCGCGCCGCACCATAGTCGGCTTTGCCGATCTCCCCGCGCTGCCCTGCTGAGCAGGCACCTCGTCGTGGCACAGATGAGGGGTGGCGCAGAGTGCCTCGAGGGGGACGCCGGCTATGCTGGCACGCGGCTCACTGGGACTGGTGCTGGAGGGCATGCGTTGCAGTGGCCGGCAGCGTTGACAACCCCCTTACAAGGACGGGCTGCAGCACGGTTCCACTGCCAGAGTCATGGAACTTTGAAAGGACCTTGAAGGGGTGTGAAAGGATGGTCCGCGTCACGCCGGCGCCGCGCACCTCTACGCAGAGCCTCATTGGCCGGCGCAGAGTGCCAGCCTTGCCGTGGAAGACCCGTTTCGAGAGCTTGAAATCGAATTCTGCATTGCCCTTCTCGTCGGACACCACCGGGAGCCGCGACCCGTTTGAGCCGAAATCGAGGGCGTCCTCCAGGCTGGAGCGGCAGCTGCTCGCGTGGTCGACCCACGCGACCCACGCGTGCACCCGGGCACCCACCTGCAAGCCGTTTAGCCTGCACTTCAGCATCCGTTCCAGGTTCACCTCCGCGCAGCCGTCGCGAAAGCGCAGCGCCATCTCGGGCTTGGCGTAGGAGTGGAACGCGGTCGGCCGAATAGTGAGCCCATTGACTCCATGGTCGAGGCAGCTCTCGTCATCATTTAGAGAGGGAGGCCGGGGCATCGGGCGTGTCCGTGGCGTGCTGGGAGTGCCATTCATGCTGTCTTCCCTGTCCCCTTGACCAGGCCCTGGCAAGGGCAGGTGCGGTTCCAGCGAACTCGGCAACCTGGAGGCGGATGGCGCCCTGAATAGATTCCACGGAACACCATAGAGCCGACGTGGCGGGGGCGCTGTATGGCATTGGCTCATCTCGGGCAGAGAAGTTGAACCCGCGGGAAAGGACGGCGCCGCCATGGCGCGGATCGCCCGGCCGCAAAAACGAGCGCGCTCCCGCCGCTAATAGTACGAAGCCCGATGCGAATCTTACAACGCTAATAGTAATTGCGACACGGGCTGGAGAAAAGCAAGCTGCGGTTTCCCGTTGGGGTTCTACACCCCTAATTCACACGACGAGATAAAAGGGACGTAATAAGAGGTCAGACAGTACAGGCAGGAGCGTCGTCCAGTGTGGCCGACACGCGACGCCGCTCACAGCTCACATGCAGAGAGATATCACGTACGTATGCCACCGACGAAAGTGGAAAGAGAGAGGAACGTGGTTTGGTCGCGTGGCACCTTCGAGACTCGAACGCACGGCCAGATGTTGTCACCGCTCCACCGCGTCCCTGCGCGCGACCAAACAAAAGCAAGCTGCGAAACGCGCGCTGGCTGTGCCGGCGGGTTCGTGCCCCCGCAGCTCATCGCCACTCCCACAGAGCAGCGCAGCGTGGGCTGGCGCACGACCATGCTCGTCTGAGGGAGGCCGAACCTGCGGGGAGGCCAACGGAGCGCCGTCTCACTCCTCCTCCTCCCCCTCCTCCTCGTCGTCCTCGTCCTCCTCCGCCTCCTCCTCATCCATCTCCTCCTCCTCGGCGGCCTTCTTGCCCTTCTTGCCCTTGCCCTTCGGCGTCGCCGCCGCCTTGCGCTTCTTCCCCTTGCCCTTCTCCTTCTCCTTCTCCTTCTCCGCCTTGTCCTCCTTGCGACGAATCGCATTCGCCACCTCCTCCGCCTACAGCCGAGATTGCGCCGAGGCTGGCCGAGATGGCGCAAGGCGCCGGTGGCGCGCCAGCCTCCCCCTCCGCCTGGATCTTGAAGTCGCGCGCGGTGGTCCGCTTCATGAAGCGGAGCAAGTCGCGCTCCGACGTCTTGGAGAGCTTGACGACGGTCGCCTACAGCCGACGGTCGCCGAGGCTCGCCGAAGCTCGCCGAGGCGTGCGTTACCGGGCGGCGGGCGCCTCAAACTTCTCGAGAGCAAAGACGAGGGCGGGCACGAGTTTGGCCTCGCGCACCACGCGCGCCGCCGTGTCCTCAGACGAGGTCGAGAAGGAGAGGAGGCCGTACATGGCTAGCGTCACACCCGTCTCGCCGCAGACGTGCGAGAGCAGCGCCTGCCGAGGTGCCGCCGAGGTGCCGCCGAGGTGCCGCCGAGGGGCAGCCGAGGTGCAGCCGAGGTGCAGCCGAGGTGCAGCCGAGGTGCAACCGAGCCGTCGAGGTGCAGCCGAGGTGCAGCCGAGATGGAGCCGAGAGGAGGGGGCGTGAGGGCAGCGCCTCGAGCCGCTTCGACGCGCCCTTCTTGCCCTTGTCCACCGCCATCACGCCTACTCGGAGCGCGTGCGCGCGTGAAGAGACGCGTCCGCGCCTCCCGCCCTGGACCGCCGCCGCCGCGCACGCCCTTGAACACGGCGTCCAGCTGCTTGAAGAGGGCCGTGCACAGCTTCAGCAGGCCCTGCGCCGGGCTGCCCTCGATCTGAGACTTGAGCAGCAGGCGCAGCACCGACACCACCTGCGTGTACCGGTCGCAGAGCGCGCGCTCGAGCGCGTCGGCGGCGCGCTCGGCCTCCTTGTCGTCGGCCTCCGGCCGGCGCGCGGCCTGGTCCGAGGGGAAAAAGCGTGACGTGGGCGGCGACTCACGCCTCGCGCCACCCCCCCCCCCTCCCCCCCCTTTGCGTCGGCCCCGCGCACCTCGCCGACGCGGGACAGGTGCGCGTACGCCTGCGAGAGCTCGCCCAGCTCGACCTGTCCAAGGCGAGGCGAGCGGAGGAGCGCTCGTGTCGGCTCTCAGCCCCGGCCGCCTCATCGCGGCGAGTCTCGGCGAATCTCGGCGAATCTCGACCAATCTCGGCGAATCTCGCCCTCGACGGCCGGCGTGAATCTCGGCGAATCTCGGCGAGTCTCGGCAAAGCTAAGCCGACCTCGACAGCCTCGAGCAGCGTGGCGGAGACGCTGTTGGCGCTCCCCTCCTCGAGCATCTCGAGCTTCTCGGGCCGCTCGCCTGTCACACCGCGCCGCGCGCGTGAGGAGCTGCGGGGAGGAGAGAAGAGCAGAGAGGTCACGTGGGTCACGTAGCCACTCACCGCCCTCGCTCTTCGTCCTTGAGGCGGCCGGGAGGTCTCGTGTAGTGTCGGGTCGTGTGGTCTTGGGTAAAACCTCAGGGAGTCTCGGGGAGTCTCGGGAGATCTCGGGAGATCTCGAGATCTCGGGAGATCTCGGGAGATCTCGGGAGATCTCGGGAGATCTCGGCTGCTCCCTCGCCCGGCTCTTCGTCCTTGAGGTTGTCTCCGAGCAAGTGGTGCAACTCCTTGGCGACGGAGAGGCTGCCGGCGCGGTGCGTGCCGCTCGCGCGCTCGAGGCGGAGGTGTGTGGCGAGGAACGCCTTGCGCACCGCCGTCGACAGGTGCGCCTACGCGGGTACCCGTCGCCTCGCCGACCCGCCCACCCCGTCTCCGCGGCCTTGCGCGCCGCCGCCCGTCGGCGGGTGTGCGCGCCTCGCGCCGCAGCACCGCCGCCGACCAGGCCAGGGGCTTCTTGAGGCGGCTGGCGGGGAGGACGGCGCAGAGCTGCGCCGCGATGGCCGTGGCCGCCTCCGCCTGGGGGTGGGCGAGGGGGCTTGGGGGGGGGATGAACAGGGCTGGGTGAGGGGCGCGTGCTGTGCAGTGGGGGGGGCGGAGAGGGGGAGGGGGGAGGGAAAGAGGGGCTGAAGAGGGGATGTGGGGGGGAGGGGGGGGGGGATGAGGGGGGGGGCCTCGCGGTGCGAGTCGTCGTACGCGAGCCTCTCCGCCAGCGGCAGCAGCTCGCGCAGCAGGTGCCCCTCGGCCAGCGCCAGCACCTGCTCACGTCCAGCGCCGTCGTGAAGAGACGCGCCTTCCCGCCAGACGCCGCGCTCCCTCGGCCGGTGAGCGCACGTCCACGCTTGTCGGCGCCTGCGAGCCTACCGCCGCCGGCGAGGCCGCCGCCGGCGAGGCCGCCGCCGGCGTGGCCGTCGGCATGAGCATCGTCCCGAGCGGCAGCAAGGAGGGCGATCCGGTCAGCGCGGAGACGCACGCGCCCGCCGCGTCGAGGACGAGCTGTAGCCGCGATGCCATCGCTGTGCGGTCGCCGCTCTTGGCCGCCGCCGCCTTGCCGCCGCCGCTCTTGCCGCCGCCGCCGCTCTTGCCGCCCGCGGCCTTGCTGCCGCTCGCCTTTGGCGTCTCAACCTCCTTCTCGCCCGTGAGCGGGTTGTTGCCCAGCCGGCCCGACGGCGCCTCCTTGCCGGTCTGCGCCTAACGGCCTCGCACCGCCTCGGTCGGTCTCTCGGAACGTCTCGGCCGGCCGGCGCCTCCACGGCCCGCGCCTCGGCGCGCGGCACGAGCGCGAGCAGCAGTTTGCCGATGCTCGCGACGGAGCGCAGGTCGCGCAAGTGCGCCTCGCTCAGCTGCAGCTGGCCTGCAGACAGAGTGCGGGGAGCGTCGTGGGAGGCGACCTCGCGGCTGTTGGCCTCGCTCGGCTGCAGCAGGCCGGCGCGGATGGCGGCGGCCGCGTCGGCGGCGATGCGGCGCGCCTGCGCCTCGCACGCGCGCAACACGTGCCGCACCTGCAGAGGGAGCCAACACCGGGCCCTCGGACGTGCGCGCCCGAGGGGCATCGAGCACTGGAGAGCACTGGAGAGCACTGGAGAGCACTGGAGAGCACTGGAGAGCACTGGAGAGCACTGGAGAGCACCGGAGAGCACTGGAGAGCACTGGAGAGCAGGGTGTGGTGCCGCAGGGGGCGTGTCCCAGGGGCGCGCGTCTCTTCCGCGAGGCGTGTGGCGGGCAATGCGACGGCGAGGGGCGGGTGCTTGGAGATGTGCGTGCGCCGGGTGGGATGTGGGAGATATGGGGAGATCGCATCTGCCCCTGCCGCACAAAGTGCGAGGCGCGTCCCGAGGACTGGACAGCCTGGTCCGAGG
>NW_005200110.1:48327-49056 GCF_000372725.1 Emiliania huxleyi CCMP1516 | reverse complement strand
GGGGGGGGGGGAGGCGCCGTCGGCGGGCGCGCTGTCGTCGGACGAGGGGAGCAGCGCGGCGGCCGAGGCGGCGGGCGGCGGCGAGTCGAGGAGGGCGGCGGCGAGCGCGACGAGGGAGGGCACGAGGTGGTCCCACCCCCCCGCCGCCGAGGCGCGCACGGCGCCGAGCAGCAGCGCGTCGGGCTTGGCGGGCGGGCAGGCGGTGGCGAGGGCGGCGAAGGAGGCGACCCAGGGGGAGAGGGCGCAGTGGGAGGCCAGCTGGAGGTCCGAACGGACGAGCGAGACGATGGCGGAGACGGTGGGCTCCTCGAAGCGCTTGATGCGCGCGAGCGAGAGCAGCAGCGAGAGCGCGAAGGGCCCGAGCCGCAGCTGGCCGCTCTTGAGGAGGCGGAGGAGGCCGAGGCCGAGCGCCTGCGGAGAAGCAGCGAGATTGAGTCGAGCCGCGGGCCGAGACACCGCGGCAGGTGGTCCGTGTGGCCGGGATGGGGCCGGCATGGTCAGTCACAGCGCCCGACGCCGGGGCGGAGGAGGACGGGCGGCGGCGGACGGCCGCGGTGCGGGCGTGGGGCTGCACGGGGGCTGGGAGAGGCGGCATCGGCGGGTCGCGTCGGCAAGCGGGGGGGCGGCGGGAGACGCGGGAGGAGAGGCGGGAGGAGAGGCGGGAGGAGAGGCGGGAGGAGAGGCGGGAGGAGAGGCGGGAGGAGAGGCGGGAGGAGAGGGCGGAGGCGC
>NW_005200110.1:0-46689 GCF_000372725.1 Emiliania huxleyi CCMP1516 | reverse complement strand
GCGGGAGATGGCGGGAGATGACTGGAGCCGCTCGAGGACTGCCTCGAGGATGGCGGCGAGGTGGCTGGTGGAGAGGGCGCCGAGCTCGAGGCCGATCGTCTCGAGGCACCTCGGGCGCGGGGGGGGGGGAGTCGCCGCAGTTGTGTCCGCGGCGCAGGTGCGTCGGAGGCGTGGCGGCGCTTCAAGCTGGAGACGTGCGTTCGCGGCATCCGAGGGCGGCCCAGGGCGGCGGCGCAGTTGTCGCGGCGCAAGTGGCGGCGGCCCAGGCTGTTCGCCGCGGTGCAGCTGCCGCCGCGGCGTGGGTGCGGCGGCGCAACGGCGGCGCAAAGGCGCGCGGGCGGCGCAACGGCGCGGGCGGCGCAATGGCGCGCGGGCGGCGCGTCAGACTGCGCGAGGGGCGGGGCGGGGCGGACTTTTTGGCGGGAGCTTCGGCGAGCGTGCCGTCATCGAGCTTGCGGACCAGAGCGAGCGCCACCGCCTCGACCAGCGACGCCTTGTGAGCCGGATCCGCGGCTTCTGCGGGCCGCAGCGGGCGCGCTGTCGGTTTGGGCGGCGGAGAGCGGCGAGGGGAGAGCGGGGCGGCGCGGACCGAAGGCGGCGGGGAGCACGGTGACCAGGTGGTCATGCACCTCCTCACACTCCATCACCGCGGCGATGGACGTGGCGTCCGCCTGCTTGACCAAATCGTCCTCGACGCGGCCCCGTTCACAGAGCGCCTCCTGTGCGGCGGCGGGACGGCGACGTGGAGAGGCCGCGGTGAGGCGGCGGAAGACAAAGGCCGGGCGGGAATTGACCTGGATCGCGGCGACGAAGGCGTTTGGCTCTACGTTTTCCATGGCGAAGGACGGGCGGATGTCGCAACCACCGGCAACGACCAGGCGGCAAGGTGGTGGAAGAATTCTTAAATTAAGTGATATAATAGCACGCGCCAGTTCGCACCTGTGTCGAGCCTGTGCGCTGTGAGAGAGAGTTGTTTTGTTTAAATTCTTAAATTTAGCCTCTCTCACAGCACACTGGCACGACAAGGGCGCGGACTGGCGCGGACTGGCACAATTTAAACAAAAGAACTCTCTCTCACAGCAGACAGGCTCGACACAGGTTCGAACTGGCGCGTGCTAGTACTATCACAGGGTGCTGGAAGAATTCTTGCTACTGACAGGTGGGGACCTTGTCCTCCTCCCATCCCTCATTTGGCTTGTCTGTTTTCTTTCTTTCTTTGCCCGCACTCACGGACTCCATACCCGAACGAAAGAGGGACGCCTCGCTGAGGGAGGGTGTAGAGGATGTAGAGTGTACTCGAGTAGAGCGCTGTAGACTACACGTGTAGAGCTGTAGAGATGTAGATTGCTGGAGAGCGCTGTGTAGAGCTGTAGAGCTCTACATCCGCCGCGGGACGAACTGCCTCCGTTGTAGAGCGATGTAGAGGCGCTCTACAACGATAGTGGCCAGCGCAACTCGCCTGGACTCAACGCTCAGCCAGGAGCTCCCGCACGCGCTGGCGCGAGTCATGGCGCATGCAACGCGCAGCAATGCTCGCCTCGCCTCGCGCAAATGCGACCGTCCTCGCAGCCGACAGTCCACCGCCTGCTAAAGAAGCACAGCGAAAGTATAAAATGTCGACATTTGTCTCTTAGCTCCCCGGCCCTGGATGTGAGGCTGCCAACTGCACTCCAAGTGCTCCAAGTGTCCCAAACATTGCCCACAGATCGTGGCTGAAATCGACAGACTCGCGAGTTCAAAGCGATTTGGATGCGATCCAAGCGATTTTGAAGCGATTTGGGCGCCCATTTTGGGCGATTTTAGGGCGTCCGCAAGCTCGGGATGGACCTCTCAGATCACTGGATACACATCGACATAGAGGTTTGCTGAGCCCCCCCTTGACCAGCCCAGGCCCCAGCCCCTCTTTCTATTGACAACATATTGGAGATTGATTGCTCCTCTAAGTATTGGAGAAATATATTCATTATTTTAACACAGCGTTAGGGGGGGGGGCGGAGAGGCACAGCGCGCACCCAGCGTCCCCGCTCGCAGGGCGTGCATCACAAAACAGGCAAACCTGCGATGCGAAATTCACAGCCTTGTTATTGAGAAGAAAACAACCCTTTTCCTGGCTCACAAGCTAAAGATGTTCACGGGCCCCCACAGGGAGGCCCGGGTACTCTTTAGCTGTACTCGTCTAGGCAGGGGTTGAGAAGAAAATACGTCCTATGGCGCTGTGCGCTGGTCTGTGGGATGGGGGGAGACTACCTTCACATAGCTTGAAAACAGCGGCCGGCGTCGCCGCAAAAAAGAAGAATCTTACAAAAAGAAGAAAATGCACCGCCTCCTCCCCGACGTCCCTCGCCCCGCCTTTCGCAACGACAATTATGCCAAAGCGCGCCGCGCCCACCGACAACGCCACCTCCTCGAAGCGCTTCCGCGCCGCCATTGACGAGAGTACGGAGGAGTTCCTGTGCCCGATCACGCAGTCGCTACCTCTCGATCCGGTTCTCGCGGAGGACGGCGTGGTGTATGAGCGCCGCGCCATTGAGGACTGGCTGAAGCAGCACGCGCGGTCGCCCAAGACCAACCTGCCGATGGGCACGAAGCTGGTGCCCGCGCCGGCGATCAAGAACATGATCGAGCGCATGGTCAAGACTGGCGCGCTGTCCGAGGAGAAGACGGCCGAATGGCGGAAGCGGATCGAGGAGGAGGCGCAGGTGGTGGAGCTGCGCCGCAAGGCCGAGGCAGGCGACCTCGACGCGGCCGCCAAGCTTGCACGGGCGTATTATGTTGGCGAACTCGGCCTCAGCAAGGACCGCTCAAAGGCGCTTCCTCTCGCAAAGCAAGCTGCCGACGGTGGCGTTCCAAGGGGAATGTCCCTGCTGGCCATGATCTACTACTACTCGTTCCCGCACCGGAGCTACGCGCTGGCGCTGCGGTGGGCGGCGGCCGCCGCTGCGCTTGGCGACGGCGCCGCCCACATTATCCTCGGTCTTCTCTACGATCACGGGCACGCCGGGCTGCCTCTCGACAAGGAGGAGGGCTTCAAGCTCCGGCTCAAAGGCTGCGAGATGGGGTCCGCCAACAGCCATGGCCTCTTTATGCTCGCCGAGTCGTACGCCAACGGCACGGGCACCGCAGTCGACGCGGACGAGGCGGCCAAGTGGATGCGAAAGGCAGTCGCGTATGATGCCCCGCCAACGCATGCCCAACGGGCACGCGACTGGCTGTCCGCTCGCGGGCTATCGCCGTGAGCAGGTATGCACAACTGCAGCGCCGCGCCCGGTTCTTGGTGGGCGCTTGAGTGCACTCTTCCCCCGCTGCGCTGCGCTAGTTTACATCCTTACGCGTGCTCGGAGCGTTGCCCCGCCTATGCTCGTTGCGTTTTTTGTCCCTCCGGCTCTCTGTTTTCGCGTCCACGGGTGTGAAAGAAAATTTCCGCGTTTTTCCCGCCAAAAGAAAGCCAATTCTTGACTTGGGCCCTCGGGGAGGGCCCGGGCGCAGGTTCGACAAAAAGGGCCCCTCCGCGAGGGCCTATGCGCGCTCGCGCTCAGTGCTCCAGATTAGGCACACCGTGCTCAACATCCTGCGCCGCGTGCTCATCGTGGGAGATTGTCGACGCCGAGATGTACGCCATTTACAGCTTCCTGCGCACGAAGGCGGACGAAACAGAAACGACCCTCCAGCCTCACCGATGCCTAGTAATGTCGGACAGCGAGACGGCGCTCAAGGAGATCGAACGGGCGTATCGGGGGCGGACACGCGGCGAGACAAATAGGAGCGCACTCAATGCGGCGGTGCAAGCACAAATCGACATTATACAGCGCCACGGAGGGTACGTGATTTTCATCTTCACGGAGGGGCATGCGGGCAACGCGCCCAATTCCATGGCGGACGCGGCGGCAAAGGCACACCTGCGGAGCAGGGTAACGAGCGCGTACGAGATGGACCTAGCACGACACGTGACGAACAGGGCATGCATCTACATGCATGAGGAGGAGGGGCAGGCGCCGGAGATCCGAGACAGGAAGCTGTATCAAGAAGCGAAGGAGAAAATTGGGCGGTGGGTACGAAAGCGGCTGGACGGCGGGCACGCAGCGCGAAAGGGAGGAGACGACAACGTGTGGAGGACGGTAATCAAGGCGACGGGGACGATATCAGGCGACACGAGATACGAGGGAGACAGAGAACGGGGTCCAAAATCGACCCAGCGCCAGCCCGAGGCCTGCGGGGAGAAGGCGAGGCTAAGGCTGGTACACGGCATGCGGACGGGACAGACCCGAGGTATAGAGCACGGGAGGCGATGGAGGGCCAGCCTAGAGGCAGAGGCGTGGCAGGACGGGTGGGACGAGGAGGGAGGAGGAGCATGTGCCGATGGGGCTGAAGGTTGCTGGCATCCTGGATGTTGCAGGACAATAGCTAACACTAGGCACGTCCTATGCGCCGAGTGCGAGGCGGTGAAGGGGGAGAGGAGGGAGCACCACCGGGCGATGAGGAAAGGCGCGGCGGACGTGCTCAAGGCGCTACGATGGACGCCGCCGAAGTCAAGGAGGCGGACACTCGCCCACACCGCAGAGTGCGAAGCCCAGGCGCTCGCTGTACGCGCCATTGCTGGGGCGACGAAGAGATGCGCGGGGAGAAGGGAGAGCGACGAGGAATGGGAGGCGATGGAGCAACTGCTAGCTGGACGACTACCCGAGCCGAGTGTGATGGACCAGGACCCGCCAGAAGACATCATGAGGGAGTATGACACACGGGTGGTGACTTCACTCAAGGCACTGCAGCAGACGGCGGCATCAATAATCAAAGTACGGGAAGGGAAGAGGAAGGGACTCGAGGCGGAGAGGAAGGAACGAGTAGCCGCGGAAACAGAACGCCTGAGAGAGGGACAGAAGGAAAGGAAGGAGAGGATACGAGAAATGGAGTGGGCGGCGAATGCGTGTATTTGCTGGCGACGGAGGCGACATCGACAACGTGATGCCGAGGAGAAGGAAAGGGAAGAGGCAGAGAGACGCCTCGAAGCGGGGAGAGGCAGAACGACGAGAGCGATGGGGATGACACTCAAAACGACCCACTGCGAGCTCGAAGGCGAAGGCCAGCGCAGGAAACGCGGTGATAGGAACGACGATGCGGCGAGCGCCGGAGGGAAGCGACGACAGCGAGGGGACGAGGACGGCGAGCAGAGAGGAGAACAGACGGCGAGCGGCGCACGCGAGGGCGACCACGCAGGAGAAAACAGACGGGACGAGGGGAAGGAAACGCGGCCCGCCAGGAAGCGAAGGCAGACGGCAAGATACGTCGCCGGACCAGCGACAGGAAGCGCAGGAAAACAAAAAGAACAAGACCAGGAGCATGGAGACGAGGGAAGGCGCGAGGCGCTCCGCCGACAAGCAGCAGAGGCGGCGGCGAAAGTAACGACGGCCATGCTAACGACGGGCGGCACGGTGGAAGGGGCGAAGGTAGGCCCCTCTAGCATAGCGGAAGGGGAACTCGGCCTACTGGCGACGAGGAGGCTAGAGAAATTTGAGGTGTGTAGCATCTACACTGGGGAGATCTTCCGGACAGGAACGGCGCAGCCACCAGAGACAGTACCAGACGAACTATCACGACACACGGCAGCAGGGGGGACGCAGCTGGATGGAAGTGACGACGAGAGCGGGGACGACTTTGACAGCGTCGCGGCGCGGTGTAACTTCGACTGGCCTGCAGCATCGAATGAGCCGAAACGAGGCACGAGGGCCACGCACTTCGTACGCTACGAGGAGATACAATTAGGCAAGGCAGCTGCGCAGGTGATGGTCCTGTTTGCAGAGAGGGGAGTCAAGGAAGGCCAAGAAATCACATGGTCATATGGGGACTCATACAGGAGCCACCGCAAGGAGATGGGATACAAGGCGGGGACCAGGGCGGATCCGAACGCAATAACACCCCAGCAAGCGCGGACGGCATTCGCGAGATACTGCAAAAAGATAGACGTGACGAAGGAGGAGCTAGCGTGGAACTTTGGATGCATATCGGCAAGCCAAAATAACGAGCAGGAGGCTGTCCTGGTGCGTGAGCTAATCCTGAGCAACAATAAGCGACTGTACCACGGAGCACAGAGCGCAGCAGACAGGACGGCGGCGACGGCGGACATGGCAGAGACGAGTGTGAAACAAAGGGCGGCGGGCATGGAGGGCGGTAGCGACGGGGATGGAGACGGTGACGGTGGCGAGGGAGAGGAAGGGGGTCCATTAACACCAGACAGCGAGAGGGGCAGGGAGGAAAGGGGGAGAGAGGAAGCCAACGCGACGTGCGCAGAGGATGAGGATATAAACTGGGACGACGCAGCGGAGGGGATAGGCGAGGGAATCGAGGGACCGGAGGGCTTTCGCGACAGCGACGATGACGACGAAGAAAGGGGAGGGGACGGAGGGGCGACACGCAGGAGGAGCGAAATCGCTAACGGCCCGAGCAGAGAGGGCGACGGCGGGGCACGAGGGAACAACGGAGACGCTACCGATGACGCGAACCGAGGCACGGACGCCGGCGGGGACGGGGAGGGCGACAGCGACGTCGAGGTTGACGCAACCGTATCGAGAGCGCCACCCAAAAAGGGGCGGACAGCCATGGAGGTCACCGAATGGAGGGCGAACGGCACGATGCGAAAAGGCAGGGCGAGGCGGATGGAGAAAGAAGTGCCGAGAAGGCCATGGTGGAGGGGAGGGACGGGAGGACGAAAGAAGGGCGAGGAGGACGAGCGGCCCGCACAGACCGCGAGCAGACAGCGCCTGCTGGCCATTTCGAGACATTCGCCAAGAACGCTAGCTACATGGGAGGGCTTCGTGAAGGATGGATTGAAAAACATTCGAACAAAGAAGAGGCGACGGGAGGAACCGGCGGAGGATGCAGTGACGTGAGACACACACACACACACACACACACACACACACACACACACACACACACACACACACACACACACACACACACACACACACACACACACCGCTCACCCACGCGCACTGGGCCTTGCACTTTGAATGCCGTGGGGCTCCTGTCGTCAGACGTGGAGACGCGAGGGTTGCCCCCCCTTGCCCCACCACCTCGTGTGTGTGGAGAAGTTTACCTTACCTTACCTTACCTTACCTGCTCGTCATCGGCGCTGCGGCGGCAGTGTTTGCGACGCCGCTCTCGGCGGCCAACTGCCCACCAACTACCCTCGATCCCGACCCTGACCCTGCCTGACCCTGACCCTGACTCTGACCCTGACCTTCACCCTGTACCCTCGCCTGACCCCGAACCTAGCTTCACCCTGTACCCTGACCCCGAACCTAGGTGGCCAACTGCGCGGGCGTCGCCACGGCGGTGTGGGAGCCGTCGTCGCCTTCGCGCGGACCAAGGCGCGCGACGGCAACAGCAGCACCAGCAGCGGTGGCGGGTGGGGCCAGCGGCGCCGGCGGTGGAAGGACTCCACTCTCGCACAAAGGGTTTGCTCACGAAGGCGCTCTCAAAAAGTAAAATATGAGGGATTTTGCTTCCGGTGTTCGAGTCAGGCAGTCACAGTGAGTAAAGCACAACAGTCAACTGTCAAGCTCAGACCACAGACGTCTCAGTGTTTTGCCGTTTTATTCCCGTTTTATTTATTTAGGTGCCGAGATATGCACAATGCAGGGGATACATGCACTCTGGTGACATGATGTGTACTCGAATATGACTATGACTCTATGAGGTATGACGTATGTGACTGAGTTGTGCGCTAAAGAAACTTCCCCAACTCGGCGCATTGAGGAGGCCAGGCAAGCTCCCACCAGTCCTCAGCAGTGACGACGAGCAAGCTGCGGACGTCGACTCTCGAGCGAGGGTGCCGCCGCCACCGCAAGCTGACGAAGCTGTGCGGTTAAGCGGGAGCAAGCTGCGGCTGCGGAGGAGGCTGACGCAGCTCGATGGGCCGAGTACGGCCGCCGCGAGGCTGCGGCTCGAGCGGACGTGAAGCGCGAGGTCGCTGGACGCCGTGAGCGAGAGGCACAGGACGGGGTGGAGGCAGTCGCAGTCTCAGTAAACCGACGGGCGAGACTGCCGCGCCCGGCAGGTTCGTAATCACGGAGGAGCAGAAGCCCTGCCCTGCTTGCAGCCACTGCGTCATCATCAACCGCAGACTGCAGTCCAACATCCTTCACTGCGGCCAAGCGCAATTTTGCTGGGACTGCGGGGCGATCATCGGTTCCGCCCGGACGACGCGCTCCGCCGCTTCCTTTGCAGGCCAGCGAGCAATGTGCGGTTGGCGCGGCGCGCGGCGCCGCGCGCCAGCCACTCGCAGCACTTTTTGCCGCACTTCTGCGGGTCGCACGACCTGCGGCAAACGGCACCGCATCGGCGTGCCGCGCCTTCCTCGTGATCGCGCCGCCGCCGGGCGCCGGGGCTTACCTTTAGGCGTTCCACCGAGCTGTTGTGCCAACCACACGCAGCCAGCGGGTCGGAGCCGTCGGGCGGCGTGACGAAAGGCGAGCACTCCTCGTCGAGCCGCCACTCGCTCGCCCAGCGCACGAGCACGCGCGACGCGTCGAGCGGGTCGACGTACAGTGGCAGCCACACGTATCGTCCAAAGTGCGCCTTGAGCGTGTCCCACCGGTCAGCCACGTAGACGAACTGGGGCAGCCGCGCGCATGCCGCCGCCGCCGCCGGCGCTGCTGGCGCGGCGCGCGGCGCGTGCCGGCGCACGCACGCCGTGTGCGCTGGGTTGGGCAACACGAACGTGCACTGGCTGCCAAAGGCCCACGCGCCCGGCTGCGCGGGCGGCGCGTTGCCCGGCATGCGCGGCTCGGGCATGGGCGGCGCGAGCTCAGAGCCGTTGAAAGCGCCGAGTGGCGACGAGGCGCGGTGCAGTCGGACCGGCGCCGGCCGCCAGCCGTTGGTGCCGCCCGTCCAGAGGTAGTATGTGCCATCGCCGTTGTTGCCGGCGGCGCTGCGCGCGACGGACGGTGGCGCAAAGAAGACCGCAGGCGCCTCGTGGTGCGCACTGACGAAGATCTGCGTGTCAGAGCCGTCGACCGTGTCGGCGCAGTCGTCACTCAGCCGCATCGCGTGGAATCCGAGCCGTCGGTCGCGCACCGGGTACACCTGCGTGCGCCAGTAGACGTATGTCGCGCCGTCGCGCGGGTCCTGGAAGAGCGTGGCATCCGCGTACTGGTAGAGCTTACGCGGCCCGAGGTGGCGGAAATGTCGCACGAGCCGCCACGGGCCCGCCGGTGCGTCGGCGCGCAGCACGGCGAGCGCTTGCGGCTCGTTCCGCGGCGCCGTGCCGCGCACCCACATCACGTAGTCGCGCCTGGCGGTGCAGCCACCACCTTGGGCCGCTCGAGGAGCAGCCCATTCCGCGTGTATCGCGGGTTGGTGTCGTTGAACGCTGGCACGACGAGGCCTTCGAAGCGCCACGCATAGAGGTCCGATGAACTGTATGCGTTGATACCGCCGTCGCGACAGTTCCACAGCTTGCACGGGTGGCCCTGGCGCTGGCTGCCGTACCACCAGATCCGACCGTCGGTGTCGAGCATGAGGCCGGCGCCGTGAGCGTCGATCGGCGTTCCGGCGGTGTCGAGCCATTGCGCGCCTGGGCGTATCGATGGGCCGGTGGCCGCGGCGTGTGCTGGTGCCATCGCCTAATCGTCAATGGCCTTCGTGCGAGTGCTTCGTGCGAGTGTTGCTTCGGGGTGCGAGTGTCGGCGTGAATGAGCGCGGTCCTTCTATATATATTCTATAGGCCCGCGGGTTTTCGCACGCCATCGTTTTACTTTTTTCTCCTTTAAAACTGCGTGGAAATCCTCCCGGGAAAACTGCGTGGAAATCCTCAAATTTTGGGCTCTGAGCCGAGTCTGGGGCAGACCTCCTGCGCCTGTGCATGTTCCGCGTGCCCGCCCGCCAAGCAAGGCTGGTGCCAAGGCCTAATCAACTGCCAAGGCTGGCGCCAGAAGAAAGAAAGAAAGAAAACAGACAAACCAAGGGAGGGATGGGAGAACGGCACGCCGCCACCACACAGGGATTTTAAGGAGAGGAGTGTGATGCGCTAGCCGTCGCCCACCCTGGGGAGTCTGCCTCTTCGTTCGTATCTCTTTTCGCAGTCTCTCGCCGCTTCTCGCTGCAACCTTCATGCCACCTCGCGGCCGTCCCACTCTCGTCGTTCTCTCCCTTGCCACTTCCTCCTCTGTCGCGTCGTTCTCTTCTGCCTCGTCCTGCGACGCCGCCGCCTGCCGGTCCCTTGTTCTCGCGGCTTCTTTCGCCTTTCGGCGCAACTCCGTCCTCCTCGCGGCGTATCCTGGCCCCTCGAGTCTATCGAGCTCCCCTCGCGCAAGGACCACATTTCTGACTCCCACTCCGATCATTTGCCTGCAGGTCATGTTGTTGCTCAGGTCCACTCTCTCTTCGAACACTCGTGCCTCTACGGATGATGCCGGCGCTGGAGTCCCCTTCGGATGCATCGTGACATCTGACAACTGAATTTCCACTGGTTCGTCCTCCTCTGAGTCATCTTCCCCGTCCTCCTTCCGCTCGGCTCTTCGCCAAAGAAAGAAAGAAAGAAAACAGACACGCCAAACGAGGGATGGGACGAGGACAGGGTCCCCACCTGCACGAGCAGGATTTTGGAACAAGGACGATCAGGGGGACAGGTGGGGCTCTCCTGCTCCTGACAAGGGACACGACAGGCTCGCAGCGCGGTGCGCGGTGGACTCCCACATCCACTGGCGGTCTCATCTCAGTATAGCGACCTGCCTCCAGCTTGTCGCTGGCAGTCTCTCCTACCACAGGCACACTGACACAGGGGTGGCAGGGGCGGCGGCACGAGTCTCCCACATACTATGCGGGCCTCACTAGAGGTGCGGCCTGTGCGTGTCCTCGCCCTTGAGGGGGGAGGGGAAGGGGCTGTGTGTCTGTGCATGTGTGTGTGTGTGTGTGTGTGTGTGTGTGTGTGTGTGTGTGTGTGTGTGTGTGTGTGTGTGTGTGTGTGTGTGTGTGTGTGTGTGTGTGCGTGCGTGTGGAGCCGCCCTGAACGCCACGAGCGCCGCGCGGGGCCAACTCAAGGGTAGGAATTTTCTTTGGGCGCCCTCCCTGTGTCGTTCGCCTACACACTTTGTGCATGCCCGGCTCACTGGAAGGGCTGCGCGCGCTCTCTCCCGCCGAGGAGTACCTTCGGATTGTCGCCAGCGCCGCGGCACGAGGGCTCGCGCCGCCAGACAAGACGGTGCTGATCACTGGAGCTTCTGGCTACCTCGGTCAGCACCTCATCGCTCACTTAGCGCGCACCTTCCCCACGTGGCGCCTCGCCGCAGCGTATGGCGGGCTCGACACATTCGCGGAGGACTTTGGGGCGGTCTGCGCGTGCGTCCAACTCGACCTCACCGACGGCGCGGCAGTCACCGCGCTCGTCTCAGAGGTGAAGCCAGACGTGGTGCTGCACCTCGCAGCCATATCGAGCCCGGCCGTCTGCGAAAGGGACCCAGCGCGTGCTCGCGCCGTCAACGAGTGCCCCCCCCTCCTCGCGGCCGTCCCAGCGCACGCCTGCTTCGTCTTCCTCTCCACCGATCAGGTCTACGACGGCCTCGCCGCCCCGTACACTGAGACGTCGGCCGCCGCCCCGGTCAACGTGTACGGGCAGAGCAAGCTCAGCTTTGAGCGCGCCCTGACCGCCGCGCTCCCGTCGCGAAGCGTCTGCCTCCGCTCGTCCCTCATCCTCGGCCCTCCGACGCCTGGGCGGTGCCGCAAGGGGCACTAGATGCGGGAACACCGACCGGGCGGCTGTCTTCTAGCCCCTGGCCTCGTAAAGCTGGTGCCAGGCGATGCTCGCACGAGACCGCGTCCACACACCGCCGTAGGCAAGGGGTCCTTCCTCCAGTTTTGCGCCGAGCGGCTCTCTGCCGGCGCAGCGACCGACTTCTTCTCCGACGAGGCGTCGGGGCCCCGCCTCCGCACACTTCGAGAGCACGCGCCTCCTCGCCGCCTCCTCGCTTCGTCCGCGGCCTCTTCCCCGCCGCTCCGCCACCCATTCGCAACCCACAGCACGCACCACCCGGCGTCCACCTGCCTACCACACTTGCGCACTAGGGGAGGCGCATAGGCACAGGTACAAACAGCCGACGGGGACGGACCACCGCGTCTCATTCCGTAGCTCGCCCTCTTCCGACGCGCAGGTCCGGTCGGTCGTGTGGGTGGGAGATATCGTGTCGATCCTCGCCTCGCTCGCCCGCGACGGTGCGTCGCCCCGCGCTGACTTCTCAGCGCGGCCTCATCGCGCCCCTCCCTCTCAGCCTCTCGCAGCCTCTCGCAGCCTCTCCACTGTCGCGCTCTCTCAGCCTCTCTCACCCTCTCTAGGCCCTCAGACACCCTCCCTCGGCCCTCAGAGGCCCTCAGCCACCCCAGCCTCCTCCAGCCCACTATCCCTCTCTCAGCCCCCCTTGGCATCTCTCGGCCTTT
Organism: Emiliania huxleyi CCMP1516; assembly: GCF_000372725.1. Lineage (NCBI taxonomy): Eukaryota > Haptophyta > Isochrysidales > Noelaerhabdaceae > Emiliania > Emiliania huxleyi. The sequence goes on along the minus strand of NW_005200110.1, from coordinate 34,263 downwards.
CAGGCGTCAGCCCGCAGTCGGCGGGCGTGTACAACATGGGCGGACCAGAGAGAGTGACGCGCGTGGAGGTGGCGGAGGCAGTCGCAGCGCAGGGCGGCTACGACGCGCCACAACTCATCCGCCCCGTGGCGCGCTCGTCGCTGCCGCCCGCCGCGCGCGCGGTCGCCTCGCCTCCGGACATCTCTATGGACTCGACGAAGCTGCGCAGCCTCACTGGCCATCCGGCGACGAGGCTTGCGGAGATGGTCGCTGGTGCGGCGGCCGCCGCTGGCGCCTCGCCGTTCTAGGAGCGAGTTGCCGTGTTTATCTTTTTGAGGCGGCCTTCCGGCGAAAGCCGCTCCGCAGCGCGGTTTTTTTTTATTTCGTCGCAGATTTCGACTTTTCTTTTGAGCTAGCCTTCGATGGGCCGAGCGTTTTTGATCTCTCGGTCAGTGGGCGCCCGCCCGCCGCCTCTGAGGGGGTTGGGCCCCCTAGTCTGAAAACAAAAACAAACTCGAAAGCAGCCAAAATCAGCCTGCGAGAGAGGCACTGCGCGCCGCTGAGACCTTATGTGGGGATGTGTCTGAACAGTGTTGCTAGTGTTAACAGTAAGAACAGAACAACAGTGGGGCCCCCCAACAACAGTAGCTAACGTTAGGCCGACTGAACAACAGTAAGGAAGGCCTGGCAGTGACCCACGACGATCTCTAGTGTCCAGTGCGGGTAATACCCGAAAATACCCGGAAAATCCCAGGTATTTTCGGGTTTTACCCGGGTTTTTTGCCATTTTCTGCTTGCTGACCACTGAACAACAGTAACAACAGTAACAAACAGTAACAGCATGGGCTGGGGTGAACACTTGAACAACGTTGAGGATTTCAGCCAACACTAGCGCAACTGTTAGGCCCAAAGTTAACGTTAGGCAAGAGCAGGCGGACATCGCTTCCAGGGAGGGGGGCGTCGAGACGCTCGCCAAGCGGCGCGCTGCAGAGAAGGGGTGTTCGTTTGACGCTGCCAAGACGCGAGATCGAGCCGAGATACAGCCGAGATCTAGGCGAGGTGTGCAGCCGAGGTCAAGCAAGGTATAGCTGAGGTACAGCCGAGGTACAGTGTACGTACAGCCGAGATACAGTTTACGTACAGCCGAGGTACAGCCGAGGTGTGATGCCTTAAGGTGGGCGTGCTCAACGACGCGCAGATCGTCTGCCTCACCCTCTCGTGCGCTACCGGGCTACGCCATGTTCAACTCGCTGGGTACCCCGCTCAAGAGCGGGTTCGACACGGTGCTGGCGACGAGGCGGCGTAGGCGGTCGAGGTGTCCGGGAGCGGGCGCGGCACGAGGCTTGGCGGGAGGCGGTCCGCTTCGTGGCGGTGAGCCAGGATGGCGCCGGCGCCTTCCTCAACGCCATCCCATGGATGACATGCGAATGGAGACTTGGGGCGAGGCGGATCTCGGTGCAGCGCCGCCCCTGGGTCTCCCCCTCGACGTGGCCTGCCAGGCCGTGCGCGGCGGCGGGCAAGAAGACTCAAAACAAGAAGTACCACGACGAGTTCGGCGATGCAGCTGTTAATGTTCCGCCACAACATCAGACACAAGTACACGCTTCGACGCCTCATCCTCGCCCTACGCGACGCGCCGCGTGGGGCATCCACCGCTGTGCGAATGGAGCCGTATTCGCACAACGAGCCCTCTGGCTAGTTCCAATTCACTCTGACACGCTAATCTTGAAAACGCGTCCAACGGAGCTCCGTGTTGCTCCCAGCGGAATCCCCCGCGCTTCCTGCGGCCATGGCCGATGATACTAGTATGAGAGGTCATCTGGCTACCGCGAGCGCGACTCAACTCGCCGACGTCGTCCGATGATTGTGCCGCAAAGTCAGCCTCCGGAGGCTATCGTGGGGTCGAGCCGGCGGTAGCCATGACATGTGGTTCCACCACCCCTCGCAGGCTTTGCCTCTGACCGCCACCGTTCCCAGGCTGCCTAATGGGATGGAAAGGAAGGCTGGGCGAGCGTATAGAAGCGTGCTCGACCTCGTCGTGGCAGCCTGCACGGCAGCGCTGGTAGGCGCGATGAGCGTCGTGCCACCTGACCCAAGACGGGTCGCAGGCGTCGTACCGAGCGTGTCGAGACCGTGTCCTGATGTGATCTGCACGGGTGAGTCACGTCGGCGTCAAAGGAGCGACGTGCGACCTGTCAGAGCTTGATCTCCGATCTCAGCGGCGTCGAGTCGTTTCCGGCGCGCGACAAAGGTACATACCCAGGACGCGCCGAGGCAGCTGCGACCCCGCCGAGTGGACGGCGGCACACCGCGCCACCTGCTGTGTGCCGCCGTCTACTCGGCGGGGTCGCAGCTGCATCTGGAAGGCACCGAGATGTACCTTTTTCGCGCAATGGTCAAATCAAGGTTTTGTAACGCGAGCTGTGCCACAGTGAAATGGAACTAGCCTCTAGGCGGCTCCCGTGGTGTGTACTGGTTACGTGAAAACCCCGTGGGAACCCGGACGCCAGCACACACGGCTAGATTTCATGGCGGGCCGCATAGGCCCTGGGGTCGGAGGCAGAGTCGGTGGGGGTGCCGCGCGCGGCGCGGGCTTCGCTGTCGGGGGCGTTTAGGGCGGGGTCGGGGAAGGAGGGTGGGGTCGGTCGCATTGGCGGCCGCGCGGCAGTGGTTGCGGGGGGGGCGGGAGGAGGTGGTGGCGCCGACCGCAATGGCTGCCGAGGACCCGACGTCGAGCGCCGGGCGAGATCGCGAGGGTCGAGGGTGAGCTCGAAGCCGAGGGCGGCGGCCGAGTTCTGGATGGTGAGGGCGTCGGCGGTGACGATGGCGGCGGAGATGGCGGCGGAGTGGAAGGTGTAGTGTGAGCGGGTGGACGCGCGAGAGGTGCCATACGGCGTGTGGTCAATGGACCCACTAGCGCGTGCGGTCCTCGCAAGCTGGCGGAGGACGCGATCGAGGTCGGCGGAGAATGCTCCGGTCGACTCGGTCACGAGGAGGATGACCGTGTGGCCCTTGGCGAGGGCGTCGGCATAATCGCCGTCCTTCGCTGCCACCCATCCGTCGCCGCTGACGCGGTCCAACTGCTCCTCCGTGTCCGGGTCACCCCGTTGGGGGTGGCCGAGAACGACGACGGAGAGGTGCTCGGCGGGGCGGATGTGGGCGTTGATGGCGCCCTTGGCGATGAGAGCCCCCCAGTGTTTGATGCGCAGGTTGGGGAGGGGCGGCGGCGGCAGTGGCGGCGGCGGCGGCGGCGGCGGCGGTGGCGGCGGTGGCGGTGTCGGCGGTGGCGGCGGCGGCGGTGCGGGCGATGGCCCGCGCCGCTGCGGCTGCGGCTGCTGCTGCGGCTGAAGCTGCGGTCGCTGCTGCGGCTGTGGCTGCGGTGTCTGCGGCGGGTGCGTGACGCGCGGGCCGGGAGGGCAGAAGGAGGGGGCTACGGGGGAGGGGGCGACGCGAAGGAGGTCGCGGTAGTAGAAGGAGTCCCTGACGGCGAGCGGGCAGACGACGATCGGCTCGAGCATCCGCGCGAGGTCGAAGTCGTCGCGCGAGAAGGCGATAAGCGCGACGAGAGGACTGTGGCACCCGTGCTCCTCGACGGCAAACGTGTCGGCCTTGGCGCGGCGGGGCAAGCAGTGGCAGCTGAGCGCGCGACCGCGAACGTGCTCACGCAAGTAGACGCGGTACTCGTGGCACTCGGGGCTGAGGAGCCGGTTGAGCTCGCGCTGCAGGCTCTCGAGCCGGGGGCAGCTCGAGTTGACGGGGTGTCGGCTGCCGAGGCCGTCCGGCCCGAGGCACGGGGCGCGGGGGTAGACGAGCTTGGCGGCAGCCCGCGAGTTGTGCTGCTGCACCTTCTCGAAAGAGTCCTGCCTTCCGCAGTACAGCGAGCCGTGGGGCAGAGCGGGGTCGAGGAAGTGGTAGCAGTGGTTGAGGACGTGCTGGTAGCGCGAGCCGAGGAAGAACTCGAAGAAATTGTACGTCGAGCCGCTCGGCACAATCGCGATGGCGGGCTGAGCGGGCGGGGCGGCGCCGCTGGGGCGCGTGGAGGATGAGGCGTTGTGCAGAGCAGCGCTGCTGCTGCACTGGTGGATGGCGGCATCAATGTGCGACGGCGGTGGGGCGTTCGGTGCTTGCCCAGCGACGGCGGGCGGCGGGCGCGGAGGCGGAGGCGGAGGCATGGCGATAGCTGCGGCGGCGTGCGGAGTCGTCGCCCTGCCCAATGGGGCGGACGCGACAGGTGGGGCGGCTTCAGGCAGTGCAGCGTGGCTGCTGCTTGGCAGGAAGCCAGGCATCTGCAGCTGCGGTGGTAGCAGGGAGCCAGGCAGCGGCGCGCTGCGCGGCCCGTACGGCGGGTGGAGCGCAGCCGATGCCCCAGGCATCGCGCCCAGTGGGGCGGCGGGCGGCGGGGCGGGATGGGCATTGTGCAGCGCAGCGGAACAGGTGGCGCTGCTCTGCACAAAGCCAGGTCCGTGGTGTACCTCGTATACCTGTGTTAGTGCCAGTGCGCGCCAGTCCCGTGCCCAGTGTCGTGCACGAGGGATCCCTTTTTGAACTAGTTTTTTTGAGCTAGCCTTAACAAACGCAAGACTAGTTTTTTACCTGACATGATCGACAACGCCCTCTAGACTAGGGCTGATACCGCAACACATTCGCACAGGGCAGAGCGGAGTGAAGCCACGTCTGAACCGCTGGTGTGAATGGTGAGACCTAACGTACCCTGTGTTCCCGCCCGCACCGAACCCCAGCCGCGAGCAGGGGACATCGCATCAACATCAGCATGAGCAGGACGCGCCCGTGGTGCTACACGGGCACCTGCCGTATTTCGACTCCCCCATACATTCGCCATTGTCCATGTCACTTCCATAGATGAACCGTCGCGTTGCCCAGGGCCTGTGATACGGTCTGTAGGCTCCTCGGAGGCGGAGCAAGCCTCAGCATGTTACATGAAGCGCCCGTGCCAAAGGAACGCAACGAAGGGAGTGAGGAGCACGCCCAACCCTTGTCTCTTGTGGCATTGCCGTACCCAAAATTTAAGAACGGCTCAGAGTTCGTGGTAGAGCTTCGAGCGGCTGGGAATTGGTTACCAAAAAATTGTAGTCGAAGAAGATGTCCGCATATCCCTGAGGCGATGCACTAGGTCTAGCCACTCATCGGGAAGGAGCACGTGGGCGTCGAGCCGAGAGCGCCACAGCTTTTGCCGATGTAGTAGAGCTGCAGGTGGACAGACTCGACACCGGAGAGGTCGAGTCCGTTGGCGGAGCCGGTCGTCGTGCTGAATGCGTTGACCTATACATGCAAGGCAGTGGCTCGTTATGCACCCCCCGCGTGGATGCGGCAAGGGTCCTTTAGCTATTCACCGTCCAGGTTGTGTACATCGCGGCTTGATTGAAAGGCGAGTTCGACATGGAGGAGAAGTCCGGCTTGCGGCCAAAGTACTGCGCCAAGTTTCCAGTAGCCAGCTCCGAAGCAATGCAGTATTCCGCAGGGCAGGTGTTTGCAGGCAAGGCCTCCTCTCTCGCGCAGAGGTCTGTCTGTGCGGAAAATACTTTGGCCTTCACCCCATACTGCTCATTCTGGCACGCCGGCGCTTTGCCGGGAAGGTATTGGAAGCGGTTGATCGGGAAGATGGCAAACTTGTCAGCGCCGCTCGCGAACTCGACCTCGGTGAAGCTGCCAGCCCCGTCTCTGTAGCGCTGACCGCACGCACCCGTCCATCAGCACGGGAAAAGAATCGTGCCCAAGGCGAAAGCTGAGCCTACCGGTACGCTTGAACTCGGCCCACTCGGCGGACGTAGCGTACGGCGTACTCGGGAACTCCGTCACGTCGGCCGGGGACTCGACGGTCGTGGCGGTGCCATTGGTGTGGCAGCAGCCAATCGTGCTGTCAGGCGGCAACGGCAAGACATCTTCGTCGATGCATGACAGGTTTCCAGCGGCGACAAAATCCGTGTTCTCGCTCGTGTTGCACAGCAGCAACAGATCCGTGAATACGGTGTCGACCATCGTCGTGGCCGGGTCGGGCGTCTCGAACTCTTTGATCTCGATTTGGACCTGCTGCGTCGTCTGCGAGTCCCAGAGCTCCTTCTCGACGGCGAGCCGGATTGGCTTGAACGAATCGTATCCAAGGTCTGCCAGCACCCGCTCGTAGTACTCCTCGGCCGCCATCCCGTTGGCCCCTGGAGAGACCACGAACGGCTCGGAGATCGGCGTCACACCGTTCTCAAAGCTGCTGCACAGAGTGCGAAAGTCGTTGGGACGGTCAGGTGTCGTGTCGGCCAGGCATTTGAAGTACTGCTCCGAGGCCTGGTAGGCGAGGGAGTGGCACGCGGCGCGGAGGGTGTCTTGGAGCGTGACCACAGTTTCGGTGATCTGCATGGCGAGCAGCTGCATTTGCCACTCCGCGAACAGCTTCTTGCTCTCCAATTTATTCCCCATCAGATTGAGGACGCCCATCGTGTTTTCGTTGGCGCGCTTTTGCACCGCGATCATCGCCATCTCCTGGAAGACGGTGACGATGGTCTTGAGGGCGGCGCTGAAGTCCTTTCCGTACTGCGTCTTGGTGTCGACCATGTCGCGGTAGTCTTGGGCCATCCCGGCGGCTGATGTGCCGCCCACCTCGCCAGTTAGGAAGACGTTGACAGAAGCGCGCATGGCGTCCCCCTGGTCTTCCCAATAGCCGTCCGACATCCCGGAAACCTCGTCCATCAACTCATTCGCGGCCCGGTCCAAGTCCTCCTGGCTCGGCTCCGACCCGTAGTCCTTTTTTGTCTTCTCGATGATCTTTTGGACCTCGCCTGTCGTGTCGGCCGCCGCAATCTTTTTGGGGATTTTGTCAAACTTCCGTGCCGACTTGCATATCTGGGGGGCCTTGAAGTTGCCCACCGCAGAACCTCCGATGCAGCCCACGAGGCCGCCAACCATGTCAACGGTTTTCTGTGCCACCGTGAAGAAAATGGCCGCCTTTTGAATTGACTCGGCCCACTTTACCATCTTCTCCATTTTTTTGAAGTCCTCGCTCACTTTTGCGCCGGCTGCGAGGCCGGCACCCAGGTCCATTGCCCTATAGAGTACGAATCAATCTGTGTGTGCGTGTGGCTATCATCGGCGTGAAAGCGCGTGCTCACTTCTTGCCGCCGGACAAAAGGGCCATCGGATTGTAGAACATCTGAGGAAGACGGGAGGGGGGCGGGGGTCAGGCAGTTTCAGCTGGTACAGGGCTCAGGCAGGTCTCGGGCACACCTCCGCAAACGAAAACAGCATCGAGAAGATGCCCGAGATGAGCTGAGCAACCATGTACGCCGTCGCCGCTGCTTGCAACTTCTCGAGCTTCTCCTTCATCTTCTTGTCGGTCTCTTCCATGCCGTCCTGCGCAGTCTCGACGGCAATTAAGGCCCACTCCAGCTGCTTGTCCAGCTGAGCCTCGCGCGCGACAAGGACGCTGTTGTCGCCGGCAACCTTCGCCTCGCCCACCGTGTACAGCCCTCCGATTGCGTCGAGAATCGATTGCACGTCCGACTTTGCGCTGAACTTGTTTTTGAGCTCCTTCACCTCGTCTACGTGGGCCTGCACCTCGTCCACGAGAAACGCGTAAGAGAGCGCTGGCACGGCGCGCATCGCCGAGGTGTTGGTCGAGGCGGCGTTGGCTCGCTCGATGGCGTTCCGCAGGTAGCGGCGGTAGAGGCTTGTGAGGCCGGTGATGGTGGCCGCAGCCGCAGCGCCGCAGCGGGTCCGCGAGTTGGCGGCGGCGAGCTTGCAGGAGCTCTGACTGAGTCGGCGTGCTCGCGCCCTGTGGGGATGGTTGTGGCAGCACGCCAGGTCCGGATCCTCGCGACACACGCCGCAGACGATGGCCTTGACCTCCGGGTCGAGCACCGGCGTCGTGTAGTCGCTGGGCATCGTGATGTTCTCTTCGTGAAGGAGGGGGTGGGAGGTATGGGTCGTGCTGCACGTATTCGGGCAGGCCTGCGCCGCCGCATGCATGTCACACAAGCCGAAGGTGCGCACTTGCTTGCACGTGGGCGCGAAGCCGTTGTCGCAGGGTCCGTCGTCCGGAAGGGGCGCGAAGAACAGCGAACGGGAGCCAGCAGAGCTACCATCTGTCGTGCCGATACTCTCAGAGAGCAGCTCTTGGAGAGACTCGAGAATCCTAACCGCCGACGAGAGCCTTGCGACCCACTCGGCACCGCCAGTGGTCGCTGGATACGTCGCGAGCGCCTTTTGTGCGTGGTACGCGAAGAACAGCAAGTACTCGCACGGCTGGAACGTACCCTTGTCGTCGTCGCAAGGGCACCCCCAATGCATCTCGCACTCGTTGAGGTCGGCGCGGCACTGAACGCTCCCATCGAGCAGCTGGGTCCAGTCGTACGTGCCTTGAGACCAGAACGTCTCTCCGCACTGACGATTCCACTCCTCCAGTGTGCCGAGCGTCGTGTCGATCAAAAAGCCGCGCTTTGGCTTGACAGCTGCCGGCTTGGCGCGGATGCGTGCGGCGGTTTTGTGCTCCACGCACGCGGGGCCGAGGTACTTCTTGAGCGTAAAGGATTCGACGGACTTTGGGTGGAGGACAAAGCCGGATCGTGTCTTCAAACAGTCTGGGCCGAGGTACTTCTTGAGCATGTACCCCCCGTCTTCGGAAGACATGTCAATGTAGCCCAAGCACTCTGCATTGGAGTTGCACTGCGCCTCGCAGTCCGCCTGGCTCGAGCAGCCGCCGAGGTCGGAGTTCCACCCTGGCGCAGAGCGGCAAAAGCGCACCACATTCGTGTCTGCCGCGACGGAGTACGGCCAGTAGCAAACGAATCGCAGCTCCAAACCCCATCCAGAGTTTGAGTCAGTCCGGCGCGCAGTCACGGTGGTGCCCTCCTGAGAAATGGCAAATGTGTCATCGTAGGGGTCGTAACGGGCCCCTTGTCGGTTGTCACGGTTGACCGTTGCTGGGCATTGCAAGCCTGACACCCCCACATCCTTTGTTTTGCTGTTTGACGACGATGATCCAATGTCTACCGTCACCAGTGCTCGGCCCCGCACCGCTTCCACTGAGTAGCCGAGGCAGTTGTCGTCATTGTCACACTTTGCCTGGCAGTCGTTGTCGTCGTTGCAGGAGCCGAGGGAGGTGTCGCCGCCCGCTGGGTCGCACGGCGTCGCAATGTCAGTCTGGGGAAAGGTCGAGTACTCTGGCGGCGCGATATCCGTATCGTCGTCGCCGGCGATCTTGAGGCAGCTAAAGGTTGTCGGAGTCGACGGCAGCACGCCTGGCCTTTCTGGCGTGCGCGACACTGGGCCTGGGTCGTCGTAAGCAAAGACGAAGGGCGGGTGCTTGCACTGCTCGAGAAGATCGGCTCGGGCGGCCGGCTTGGTTTTCCTTCCCTGCAGCTCGAGGCCAAGAGGCGAGAGCGATGGAAACCAGCAAGGCACCGCGGCGCCGTTGCCAGGATCTGAGCCAACGGTGCTGTGTTTGAGGACCCCATCCGGGCCGTCGGCGTCCTCGCCGTTGTACGCAACGCAGCTCCACGTGCCTCGCGGGCAGGCTTTGAGGGGCCGGTGGTGATACTTGGCATCGCCGTTACGGCTCTCGCTGGAGCACGTGTACGACACGGAGCACGGCGTGTAGTCTGGCGTGCCGTCTTGGCCGCGGAAGTCGCACTGCGTGCCATCTTTCGGGGCCACACATGCTAGGTTGCCCTTGTAGAGCGTCGGCCTCGAATCCGAGATGTCTCCGCTCGGCGCGAGCTCCAGGCTGCCAAGCGGGCACACCTTTGTCACCGTGCCAGTCGGATTCGGGTTGGGGTCGCAGGTACCTATAATCAATACTTTAACTAACGACAGCCTGGCGCCAGGAACTGAGAGCCGAGCAGGATGGTAGAAACCCTTGTCCACGATTGTGTCGGGCAGTTCCGTCCAGGTGATGGGACTGCACGACTGGCCGAGAGGGCAGGACTGAGTGCTCGCGACGATGTGAGGCTTGACCACCTCAAGCGGCGGAGGCAGCGGCGGCGGCGATGGCGGCGGAGAGGGGTGGTCGATGAAGTTGCACCCATACCAGTCAGTGCAGCTCATGCTGCATCCCAAATCATCGCAGCTGTGGTAGCAGTCGTGGTCACGATGCACACACTTGTAGCCGTCACAGCAGGGACCGTACGGTTCGCAAGGCTCGCCTTTGCCGGTCTGGGAGCAGCTTCCCTCGCCGCAGTTTCCGCTCGAGAAGGAACGAGAACCAGCGCCTTGGCAGGCTGGCTGCCCAAGCGAGCGTCCCCGGTTGCACGTCTTGCAGCAACCCTCCTTTGCCTGCGGGTGGCTGCAGAGGCCTTGGATCGCAACGTCGCTGCAGCTCATGACGTCGCCGAGCCCCATCTCTCGAGCGGCCTGCATGACTGCGGTTTCGTCCGCGTCTTCGCAGCCTCCGTCAGCCGCGAAGCCGCGGCACAGTATGACAAGGCCGGCGAGCAGCACGAACTCGAGTTTGAGCATGTTGATCGAATGAATTCCTGCAGAGAGTCAAGAAGCGGTTGAGGGTGGTGTCCCCGATGGGAGGTGCAGGCCAGCGCTCGAGTGGCCCTCGCGGCTGCGGACACAGAGTGTCACTCTCTAGACGCAGAGATGCGAGCAGGCGGTGCGAGTACCCGCGTAAGAGAGGGAGGGCGGTCGGACGGGTTCGCGCGGGACAAGGGTGTGGAATGGGCAGCAGCGGACGCGTCTCGCGGCCTCCTCCATGGCAGCGGCTGTACCTGCGAGCGGGAGTAGGCAGGCGGTGCGAGGCCGAGGGGGCTACAGCCGCTCGCGCCGCGAGCGAGAGCGCATCGCATGGTAGGGGTGGTGAGGGGGCGGCGGGTTCCGTGAGCAATAGGCGTCGCGGGGGTCTAGGCGTGCTGCTCGCGGCGGCCAAGTTCGGGCGCAATGCGACGCGGCAGCGCGCGAGCGGACCGAGGAAAGTGCATGGTTGCCTTGACGATTTGAGGCGGATTTCTGGGGGGGCGAGAGATTACGCTGATTGCCGTCGAGGTGGCCGCGTTGGGTAGCGAGCCGCTCGCGCGGCGGTCGCAGCACGGCAGGCAACTGCACGAGCGTGCAGCAGCGCTTGGGATATTGGGCGAATCGGGGCACGCTCGCGCAAAGGCCAACACGCGCCGCATCGCGCGGGGCGAGGGGAGGAGGCGAAGGGGCAGGCCATGCAGCAGCATTCCTGAGGTTTGCGCGTGTCGTCGACGCCTGTATTCGATGTTATGAAACAAAAGCAAGGCGGACATGGCATATCGCTCTCGGGCCCACAGACATCCCGCACCCCCCCCCCCCCCGCGCGCGCCCCAGCCCCCACACGGCCCACACCCCGGCCGGGGGAGAAAGTGAAAGCAAGGGGGGAGTGACAGAGCCACGCAGTTTGGGATTGAAAGTCGAGAACCTCGCACTCCATGTGCGAGAACGCAGAGAGAAATGAAAGCCGTCCGGCTCACAAGTCCGGCTCACGCGCCCCGAGCTCTCACCATCTACCGCACTGCACACTTGCGCCCCCTCGCTCCCAACCCCCATCCACCTTGCCCCGAGTGCCGAGGTGCTGCAGAATCGCGCGATCTCGGGCGATCTCGGACCGCGCCGCGCGATCTCGGTCGATCTCGCGCAATCTCGGGGCTCCACGCCACGCCACTCCCCCCCCCCCCACCCCACCCCACCATCTACCGCACTGCACACTTGCGCCCCCTCGCTCCCAACCCCCATCCACCTTGCCCCGAGTGCCGAGGTGCTGCAGAATCGCGCGATCTCGGGCGATCTCGGACCGCGCCGCGCGATCTCGGTCGATCTCGCGCAATCTCGGGGCTCCACGCCACGCCACTCCCCCCCCCCCACCCCACCCACCGCCGCACCGCGCTATCTCGGGCGATCTCGGAGCGTCGCTCGCGCGGCGGCACACCTGCTCAAAAAAGGAAGGGCCCGGTTGGAGCCACGGGGCTCACGTGCTCGCTCGGGGCGCCGCCTCGCCCTGCGCCACTTGGGCCGGTGAGGCGGCGCCCCGCGCGGCGCGTTCATCACCCTCCACGCCGACCCCTGCGCGCACCGCTCATCTTCAGCCCTCCTGGGGTTACTCTCGCGCTCGTGCAGGGGAACCCGGCGGGACTCCCATTCCCCCCACCTCCGACGGCTTGGGTCGGTGTGGTTCAAGCACTATTGAATTCTTTTTCTCATGATGATGTCCATGAGTTGTATATGATCACTCTCGTCCCAAACACCTGGCACGGCGCGACTGCTGCTGCCGCCGCATCGACCGTTCTTCCGCGGCCCGCTGTCCGCTGCTGTACGGCACCGCCAGAGGAGACGGACAGCGACGCGTGGCAATTCAAGCTCCTCCTGCTCGCCGTCGCGGTCGGTTACGGCACGAATTTCCCGGTCGGGCGGCTCATGAACGAGGCGCTCCCGGCGGCAGCGTCCACGTCCGGCCGCTTCCTCCTCGCAGCTCTCGCCCTGAGTCCATTCATTTCTCGGCTGGACCGGCGGCTCATCTGGCCGGCCGTCGCCACGGGGCTGTGCGACGGCATCGGATACTCTGCGCAGTCACTGGCCCTCTGCGACACGGCCGCCGCCAAGGTTTACGCCCGCGAGACTTCTGACTCTCACACCTTCTCAAGCCGAGCGTCCCACCTCATACCTGCCTCGCAGGTCTCGTTCCTTGGCGCGCTCACCGTCGTGGTGGTCCCTTGCCTCTCCGCCGCTCTCGACGGCAAGCGGCTCGGCCTCGCCAGCGCGCCACAGGTGCTTGGATGGGTGCAGCTAGCTGGCATGGGTGCCTGCCTTGCGTCCTCTGTAGTGAAGAACGTCTCATCGCGGCTGTCAAATGTGGACGGCTGCAATGAGCTGCGACTGACGCCCGTCCGGACCGCGGCAGGTGTGGCTGGCAGCTCTGCTGACCTTGGGCGGGGTCGGCCTCCTCGAGATTGGCGAGATGTAGCCGAGATGTAGCCGAGATGCAGCCACGTCCTCAGCACATCCGTGACACGTCCGCGACACGTCCGCGACACGTCCACGACAGGCGACTCGCTCGATGCCCTTCGAGCTGGCGGCGTCGCGGCCGGCGACCTCTGGTCTATCGTGCAGGTCTGGTCTAGCGCCGCCTCTTAGCTGTGTGAGCGGCGTCGCTTTACACCTCCAGCCGTCAACAGGCCCTCGGTTTCGGCACCTCCTTCTACCTCATCGGGCGGCTGATCTCAGAGGATGACGACGGCGCGGGCGCGGACCAGGCCTTTCCTACCCCTCTTCAGACGGCCGCTCTCCCCCAAACCCTACCTTCTCCTCCTCTCCCCCGCCGCTCCTCTTTCCCAACGACCCTCTCCTTTCCTGCCGCCTCTGCTTTCCCTGCCGCTCTCTCCCCTCCCTGCCGCTGTCTGCCCTCGCCCCCACAATGCCTCTCCTCCGGCCTCGGGCGTGGAGCAGGTCCTACCCGTGACCGCCGTCAACGTGGCGACGGTAGCGGCGCTCTCCGCGCTATGGGCAGTGTGCGACGGCTGCGGCGTCGGCCCGCTCGCAGCCTCTTCATCCGCAGGGTGGCTCGTCGACGCGGGGACTCGCGACGCTTTCGCGCTGCCGGGCGCGCTTCGGGGGGACAGCGGCGCGCCCGCCGGTGGTGAGGGACGCGTTCAGGACGCGTCCGTGTCGACGCCGCCCTGCCGTGTGTGTCGCAGGCGGCGGGTTGCTGTGGACCGGCCTGGTCACCACCGCCCTCGTGCGGGTCGGCGAGACGAAAGGGCTGACGCGGGTGGGGTTCCTTCCCTCTTCCCCCGCCACACCGCTGCCACACCGCCGCCGTCGCCGGTCTTCCCTCCCACCCACCTGCCCCCTCGCCGCACCGCGCACCGCGCCAACCGCGGCCCCTGACGCTGGCGCAGGTGCCGCAATCGGCCGCGTCCGTCATCGTCGCCACCGAGCCGCTCTGGGCGAGCGCCTTTGGGCTGCTGCTCCTCGGCGAGGGGCTCGACCCGCAGTGCGTCGTCGGCGGAGCGCTCGTGGTTGCCGCGTGCGTCGTCTCTGGCCTGGAGCCCGCGGCGGTGCGTGCGGCGTTGCCGTTCCTGCCGGGTGGGGTGGGGAGCAGGTAACAGGTGAGCGATGCATCCCGCTTTCCCGGCCCACCGGGTTTTACAGTTTTCTGAAAGTGTCTTTCTGCCAAAGACGTATCTTTGGCAGCAGTGTTTTTTTTGCAATTTTGCATCACGCAGCGAGAGGTGACATCGGCAGGCGCACGCCATGTGTCGGGAGCCAAAAGGCGTTGGATCGTGAGCTGTGACGATGTGGGTTGAGCTCGCGAGAGAAATTTGTTTTCCGTTTTCGCACCACATTGTTTGTTTAGTATAGTCGGACCGTCACACACCGCCACACCCTCTCTCTCGGGCGTCGAGGCCCTCTAATAAACGACAAAATGGAGCGTCATTGTGATGCCGCCACTCCTCACCAAGCCGCAACGCGTGCGATGTTGGCAAAGAGTGGTCAGCTGCAGCCCTCGCGGCAGCTGTGCCACATGAAGACGCCCCGCACGGCGTACGACTATACATTGGGTTTGCGCCCTCGCCAGCAGAGCATGTCCGCCCGCCGCACTGGCCCCGAACGTAGTTGGGCGGCGGCGCCGTGGCACCTCACTTGGTCCCGCTCGAGAGCGGCGCGCCGTCCGGCGCGAGCGTGCGCCGCATGTATGCGCCCAGCTTCTTGCCCGGGCAGATGGCGGCCGCGTCGACGCCCTCCATGCCCGCCTTGGGGTACCAGTCGACCGCCGGGCGCGGAATGGTGGTGCAGGTGCCGCCGTAAAAGTCGGGCACCGCCTCGGGGTCCGCCACCTTGAGCAGCGCGCCGGGCGTGTGCTTGCAGTCCAGGATGCCAACCATGTCCTGGACGGGGGGCGGTGAGGAAAGGTGAGGGGCGTGAGGTGCGAGGGGGCGCGAGGGGCGAGGCAGACTGGCACGGGAGGGAGGAGTCTAGAGGGGCGAGCCGCGAGGGGCGAGAGGGCGAGAGGGCGAGAGGGCGAGAGGGCGAGAGGGCGAGAGGGCGAGAGGGCGAGAGGGAGGGAGGGGGCGGACGGGGCGGACGGCGCCTGGATCTGCTTGGACAAGAGCGGCTTGACGAGCTTCCAGCCCTGGTGCAGCGCCCACGCCGCGTTGAGCACACGCGCGCCGCCGAGGAGCTCCGGGTAGTACAGGTCGGCGAGGGGCATGATCGGCTTGAAGCGGATGAACATGCGCAGCGAGACGTGCGCGAGGCCAATGCCGCCGGCGTCGATGACCATGAACTGGCGGACGAGGGCGCCGGTCTCCTGCGTGAGCTTGTCCGAGTGGTACGAGACATACTCGAGGATGAAGTTGTTGATGTCAAAGTACTGCGAGTTGTCGAGGAGCTTGAAGAACTTGTTGACGTCGAGCGAGCCGTAGTCGATGAAGGTCATCAGGTCGCCCGCCTTGGTGCGGCTGTGCGCGTTTGAGACGGCGACGGTGGTGAAGAGCTCCTTGATGTTGGGGATCTCATTGTAGACGAGCCCCGACGCAATCTGCTTGCGGAAGCCGTTGACGCCGCTCTTGGCGCGCCACGCCGCCGTCGACTTGGCCTTCTTGAGAGCCTGCGCGTGGGCAGAGCGGCTTGGGGTCAGGAAGGGCCCATGGAGTGTCGAGCGGAGGGGGAGGGCTGTTGGGGGGGGGGGGGGGGGGGTCAGGTGCAAGGCGGTTGGGGAGGCGGCTTGACGGCAAGGCGGTGGAGAAGGCGGTGGAGAAGGCGGTGGAGAAGACGTGGAGAAGACGGAGGAGGCGGCCGAGGAGGTGGAAGGCGGTGGACGACGCGACGAGGGGCGAGCGGTGGGCGGGCGCGCGCCTTTTCGTACTTCCAGTCCTTGTCGACGAGGAAGCGGAGGATGAAGATGTCGCCGTACTCGTCGAGCTCGCCGCCGGCGGCGAGGTAGGCGGCCTTGAGGTCCTTGATCTTCTGCCACTGCTCCGGCGTCAGCTCCTCGAGCGCGACATAGTTCGCCGCGGTTGGGTTGTTGTTGACGGCGGCCGCCGGCGCCTCCGCCACCGGCTCCGGCTCTGCATACTTCTCCTCTGCCGGCGCCGCCGGCGGGGGGATCGACTCGATGGCGTCGCTGGCGGGGCAGTCCTCCTTGGACATCGTCGCCAGCCGCTCCGTCAGCTCGTTGCACCGCGCCTCCAGCTCGGCGACCTGCTGCCGCCGCTCCTTGAGGGCTTGCCGCGCCTGTCGGGTGGGTCCGCGGGGCTCCGATCAGCGGTGCTGCGGGAGGGGAAGGCTGGCGGGGGCGGGGCGCGGAAGGGCGAAGCTTGTGCTGGTGAGGGATGGTGGGCGGCTTGTCCAGTCCGTCTTGGTGTGTGATGGGAGGCGCGAGAGGAGGTGGGGAGGGGACGGGGCGAGAGGCGAGAAGGAGAGGAAGGAGGGATGCGGGGCCGCGCCTGCTGCAGCTCGCGCTTGGTGCTCTTCATCTCGGCGTCGGCCTTGTCCTCGTCGTTCTGCCACGGGAGGAGGAGGCGGATCTTCTCCCACACCGTCTCCTCCTCCATGATCGTCATCTCGTTGGCGCCCGCTTCCATAGAGTCGAGGTCCGCATCCTTGGCAGGCGGCTCGGGCATGCCGGTCGTCGACTGGCCCGCGTCGGCGCGCTTGGAAATCTCGAGGCGCTGGCTGCGGCGCTCCGACTTGACGTGTGAGCGGAGGTGGCGCGTGAGGGCGCTCATAAAGTCGCCCGAGACGACCTAGGGCGGCGGGCGGGGGGGAGGGGGGGCGGAGGTGAGGTGTGCTGGCGGGCTGGGTGAGCGGGCGCGGCGGCGGCGGCGGCGATGAGCCGGGCGGCGGCGGCGAGGGAGGCAGTGGCGTGAGCGTGGCGGAGAGGCCGGGGCAAGGGCGGGGAGTTGTGACACCTGCGAGCGGAGCTCGTACATGGTGTTGATGTCGGAGGCCTGTGCGCGAACGAGCACGGCCGGCTGGCCCTTGCTGTCGGTCGACGGCATGAGGTTGCCGGTCATGCCCTCGGGCAGGGCCGACATGAGCGCAGCGTGGAGCGCCGAGTCAGAGTACGTGGCGAACGGGTCGCACGCCACGCCGCCATTGCGAAAGACAACGCGGAACTCGATGCGCATGGGCGCTGCTCCCGCCGAGCGAGAGGAAGACTTGGATCGTGAGAAGAGGCGCGGCGTGAGGCCCTTGCTCTTGCGTTGCTCGGTACCGTGCGAGGACTGCGAGCGGACGGCGGGCGGCTGCTGGAAGGTCATCGGGGCAGAGAAGTGGCGGCGGCGAGCTGTGCTAAGGATTCGACCAGCTGAAGTCGATCGCAAGAGCAAGGTGCCAATGAGCTCGGCGTTTATGGCGCGCCGGTTTCGGCGTCGCTAATCTTTGGTGATCTGTGATCTGTAAGGGTCCGCCCGCAGGCGCATTTTGTAGTGCCCGGTGCCGAACCTGTCGGACCTTAAGACAGCGTCGTAGATCCCTGGGCGAGGGTGGTGGAGGGGGGGGTCTGGCGGCGGAGCAACCACCTCCTCCCGGCGTGCCGGGAGGCAGGATGTCATCCCCCGTGATCCGGACCGCCCCGTCGGGGGTAGACCGCTCGTCTAGCCGATCAGCCTTAAGCGAGCGGTCTGGCCGTTGGAATGGCCGAGGTTGGTGGACTTGCGTCCTCGCATCGATCGTGGTTACAAGTAAGTAGCCTTATGACTTATGAACAGAACACCCACCCTGAACCACGTTCATCGGGAGGGGGGAGGTCTATGACCTACCTAGTTGTCCGGCATGCGGGAGGGGGGAGAGGTCTATGAATTAGTCTACGTGTACTAAAGCCGTAATTGACCCCTACCTAGTTGTCCGGCATGCGAATCTTTGGTTCTTTACAAGGGTGCTGGTTCGTATGAACGTTGCCACACGTGGTTTTGAACCCTGCGCGTGTAACACACTCCTCCTCAACTCGCACTCGCGCTCGTCCTCTCCCCCGCGGCGGCGACCCTCGCAACCCACTCCGTCAGCGCCGTCGCGAGCTCCTGCGCCCTCGTCTTCTGCACATTGTGCCCGCCGCTCGGCCAGTCGAGCCTCGGCCCATCCCTCGCCGCGCACGCGTCGAGCACCCGCCGCAGCTCCATCGCCTTGCCTGGCTGGATCAGCGCGTCATCGCGAGCAAAGGCGTGCAGCACCGGCGCGCGCAGCGCCCTCGCGTCCGCCTCCGCCGCCGCAAAGTCGAGCCACGCGACGCGCCGGTGCACCCACTCGAGCTCGGCGCGGCTCACGCCTCTCGGGAAGCCCAGCACGCGCTTGAACCAGGCCTCGGCCAGCCCGCCCAGCGCCGCTTTCCACGGCGGCCGGCCGAGCAGGAGGCAGAGCGGACGCACGATCCACCGGAAGCCGGTGTCGTTGAGGAGCGCGCGGTGCGGCGTCACGTTGACTGGCGCGAGCAGGACGACGCCCGCCACGGGACGCCGCGCCGCGGCAGAGAGGACGGTGTGGCCGCCGATGCTGTGCCCGAGAAGCAGGACGGGAGGAGGAGGCGAGAGGTCGGCGGTGGCGGCCTCGACCGCACGCCACAGCGCCGAGGCCATCTCTGGCTGCGTGGGCTCGCGGCCGTCGGGGAAGGGCGGGCTCTCTCCGTGGCCGGGAAGGTCGACGGAAAGGGTGCGAAGCGGTGCGCCGAGCCGCTCGATCGCGTCTGTCAGATGGCGGAAGTCGCGAGAGGAGCCTGGAGCGCCGTGCACCAGCGCGAGGAGCGGGCTGCTCGTGGCGCCAGCGCTGAGAGAGTAGCGGACGCCGCAGGCTGTGCGGCGGACCACAGCAGCAGCAGCAGCAGCCATACAGACGCTGGTCGCTCGCGCCGCTTTTTAACCAGAGGCATTGGTCGATCTATCTCTTAGGTGGCGAAGATCCCAGGGCGGATCTTCCAGCCCCTTTCGGCACCGCAGCGCGGTCCTACGGCCGCTGGTGGCCGCCCCGATGGCCCAGCTGGCCTAGCCGGGTCGGCTGCATGTCCATGCGGGCCGTGGGGGCCATTGTTGGGTCATTGTGTCTCGTTTGAAAACGGGTTTTCGGCTGACGGCAGAAGATCCTCTGGAGGATCTTCTGCCGGGAACCAATGTCAGAGCTCTGAACGGCTGATCTGAGAGCCCCCCAGCACAGTAGGGATTGATTATGATCAGATCCATCACTCACTGGCCGGGGTTGAGCTATTCTCGACGACAAGCCGCGTGCAGAGTGCCTGAAGTTCAGCCCCGCACGACGCACAGACGTGCCGGCTAGTGGGCTGCTAGCGCTCTGCGGGCAGCAAATGTCGCGCTTCTGGGCCACCAAGCCGGTAAGATGACCTAACCCGGTCAGTCTGAGGCTGCGGCCATGATGGTTGTACTCCTCCTGGTGTCGGTGGACCACTTTTTCGGCTTGAGCTAGCGACGAGAATGATCAGCGCGAGGTGGACTCACGAGGGAGGCCACGGGTCGCCATGTTGGGCACACAGGTGCCACCCAGGCAGAAGTATTGACCAGACAATGAATACGTACAATACCCTCACAAAGAGAGCGATGCCTTCCCACCTGCTGACCGCTTCAGCGGTGGTCGCCACCAATGCAACGACGGCACTCGCCGGCCACGTTGCTGGCCAGCACCAACAATTCTGGGCGCCGCTCGGCCCGAGGCATTGCTAGGCCTGCTCAGGTCGTGCCACATGAGCACTGAATGGCCTCGTAGGGGGCTCATGGGGCCGGTGACGGCGCCCTGCGCCGAAGATCCCAGGGCGGATCTTCTGGCCGCCACTTAAGAGATCCATCTATCTATTGGGAATCCGATGAGCGTGCCAGCGCGGCAAGAACAAGCAGGCGGCAGGCGGCATCTTACGCTCGACTAAACCTAAAAATCGCAAACCCTGTCAGCAGTTCACCTACGGGAATGTACGTAAGAGCCACAAGCACTGAAAATTCTCTTTGTGCGTGTCTGCATTCATTGAGAGCACGAGGCGCCGCTTCACACAAGCGCGCATGAAAAGCCGTTTCCTGTCCGCCATGGGCTGCCTAAGCGCGCTGGCATCAGCGACCGGCGGAGCCGTCGTGCACGTCGACGCTCGCAACCCAGCAGAGGCGCTCCGCTTGCGCTTTGAGGACGGCAGCGGCGTGACCGAGCTGGGCCTGCGGCCGGACGACACGTGGGCTCACCCCGATCTGCAAGTGACCGGTGGAGAAAAGAGCCGTGGCGTCTTCCGTAGCGATTCCGATGCGGACGGCGCAGTGGCGCACGCTCATCTGCACTGCACCTCTGACTGCTTCATCGATTTCGCGCTCATCTCGAGGGCCGGCTCGATCCTCCTCGCGCTCAACGGCACGCTTCCCGGCAGGCAAGGCACGCTCCCCTCCCCCGACGCGCACCCCATCCGCCATGGGCGTCGAGCGCAGCTCCAGCTTCCGGCTCCGCCCTATGTCCGCCTCTCAAACTGCGACTGGGCCGGCGTGAAGACGTTGACTCTCGGCCTGGCCATCGACAAAGGCTTTGTCGCCGCGGTCGGCGGCACCGACGCGGCGATGACGGAGGCCGCCTCTGCCGTTTCTCGCGCCAACTTCGTCTATGAGGGCCAGCTCGGCGTGCGCCTGCTCGTGACGCACGTGGTGATCAACAGCGACGATGCGCCTGTGGGTCAGGCACCGGACGTCCCCGGCTCCCGGAATACATGCGAGGAGTACTTTCCGAGGGTGATAGAGGGACATGGGCTGACTGTACAGGCCGACGATATTGAGGCAGCGCTCGATCTCTTCTCGTGGTGGGTGGGATGTGGCGGTGGCGGCTGTGACGGCATCGCCGGCGCTCCAGTCGAGCCTGCAGAGGGTCCCGCGCTGTGGCACCTCCTCACCGACTGCTTCCCCCCAACCGGCGTGGTTGGCATCGCCGGCCTCAGGGCTGTGTGCAACACACCAAGGCGCATCGAGTTTAGGGACAGCGGGATCCCGGCCCGACAGCCGGGACAGGCAGACGACGCTTGCGACGTGGTCGTCCAGTCCACGGGCAACTGCGCGTCAAAGTTTGCGACAGAGTCGTGCGACAGCGAGGACAAGATTTGCACCGCCAATACCGCCGTGTCCTCGTGGTCGCGACGGGGGAGCTTCTGGCACACCTTCGCGCACGAGATAGGGCACAACCTCGGGGGAGAGCACACGTTTGGGTACGACAGCAATGGCAACTTCTTCGACTACGGAGGCTCCGCGCCCACTCGCACGCCCCTCGCTCCCACGCTTCTCTCGACAGCTCAAGGGTGCCTCGCGATTGCCTCAAGGGTGGCCCCGTATGATCTCTAGACTGCCCCGTGACACCCCGCCCACTCCCTCTCGCGCTTAGGGCTAATGTCGTACCCTGCGGAGACGGCCTTCTACGACCAGGGCGACGTGTGCAAGCACCTCAAGGACACCGTGCTGCCCAGCGGACAGTGCCTGGCTAGCTCGGAGCCGGAGTGTGGCAACGGCAAGGTCGAGGCGGGCGAGGAGTGCGACGACGGCGACGACACTGGCGGCGATGGCTGCTCGGCCACCTGCGAGGTCGAGTGCGGCTATCTCTGCGAGGAGAGGCTCACGGCCTCGGGCCTGACGGCGAGCGCATGCACGCTGGGGTGCGGCAACGGCCAGGTGGACGTCTTATTGCGGGAGGAGTGCGACGCCCCCGGCGAGACGTGCTGCTCGGGCGAGTGCCGACTCGCGGCCGACAAGAAGTGCTGCGGCGGCGAGTGCTGCGACGACAACGGCCAGTTCAAGACGACGGCCGACTCGTGCGACGGGGGCAGCGGGTATTGCTCCCAGGGCGAGTGCGTCCCCACTGCTAGTCAAAGCCGATGCGTGCCATACGGGTACATCATCGACGCCGATGCATGCCCGCAGTGGGACGACCAGCCGTGCATTCAACGCTGCTTCCGACCGGCCACCGGCAATACGCCCGCGCGATGCGACCAGTACCTGTTTCCCGAGCCCAACCTGCACCTCAACTACCTCCCCGACAATACGCCCTGCCTGCCGACGCAAGACGCGGGCGTGCAGGGCGTCTGCCTCGGCGGGCTCTGTAAGGCGATCCAGCTCGAGTCAAAGTGCAGCACGCCGGCGCCGCCTCCGGGGCCACCAAACCCGCCTCCCCCGCCCGGGCTGCCGCCGTCCCCGCCGCAATCTCCATCTCCGCTCCCGCCACCCTCGTCGCCGCCGGCCCCTCCCTCCCGCCCTCCGCCGCCGCCGCCGCCGCCCTTGCCGCCGCCTCCCCCGGCCGCCCCGGAGGGAGAGTTCCCATGGCGGGTGGCCTACGTCGCCGCGGGCTGCCTCACGCTCCTCACGCTCCTCATCTGCCTGGCGATGAGCGCCTCCTGGTTCTGCAAGGCGCCCGCGCGAGCGCCCATCGCCGTTCAGGCGGGCGGCGGGCAGCGCCAGCGGGCGAGCGCGAGGCGATCGAGTGCGGCCGGGCGCTTGTCGGGGCGGCTCTCGCGCTCGTCGCAAGCCATGCCCGCCGAGATGTCGGACGTCCTCCTCGAGGGGGAGGCGCAGCCTCGCGCGTCGCCGCAGCGGGTGGCCGCCTAGCGGAGAGCACACAGTTTCGCGCCTCGCGCTAGAGCCTTCAGCCTAGACCACTCACTCCGTCTACCGCGTCTGTCTCTCTCTCTGTCCATTATAATTGTTTAAATCTAGAGAGAGGACTCGACTTGCGCTTTGGTGGATTTTTGGGCATTGGGGAGGCGGGCGCGTCTCCAGACTCCAGTCAGTGGGAGACTTTTCGGCGGTCGAAATGCGGCGGGAGGGATGCGTCCTTTGTTGTCCTCTTGTGGGACGACCTGTGGGACGACCTGTGGTAGCGATCCGTGCCGTCGCCGGACGCGGCGGCGAGGCACCCGGGCGCCGGCGTGGCGCGGCGGCAGGTGCGAGGCCCCCGGGGCGTGTGCGCGCGGGTAGGGTTGTCAAACGTTAAGAGCTGAACAGTGTTGCTAGTGTTAACAGTAACAACAGAACAACAGTGGGGCTCCCCAACAACAGTAGCTAACGTTAGGCCGGCTGAATAACAATAAGGAAGGCCTGGCAGTGACCCACGACGATCTCCAGCGTCCAGTGCGGGTAATACCCGAAATACCCGGGGAAACCCAGGTATTTTCGGGTTTCACCCGCGGGTTTTTTGGCATTTTCTGCTTGCCCTGACCACTGAACAACAGTAACAACAGTAACAAACAGTAACAGCTTGGGCTGGGGAGAACACTTGAACAACGTTGAGGACTTCAGCCAACAATAGTGCAACTGTTAGGCCCAAAGTTAACGTTTGACAACCCTACGCGCGGGGCGGGCCCCCACGGCCCAACGCACGGCCCGAGCGCGACAAAATTTAAAAAAAGAGCTATTTAAGGTAAGGTAAGGTAAGGTAAACTTCACCACACACACGAGGTGGTGGGGCAAGGGGGGGCAACCCTCGCGTCTCCACGTCTGACGACAGGAGCCCCACGGCATTCAAAGTGCAAGGCCCAGTGCGCGTGGGTGAGCGGTGTGTGTGTGTGTGTGTGTGTGTGTGTGTGTGTGTGTGTGTGTGTGTGTGTGTGTGTGTGTGTGTGTGTGTGTGTGTGTGTGTGTGTGTGTGTGTGTGTGTCACGTCACTGCATCCTCCGCCGGTTCCTCCCGTCGCCTCTTCTTTGTTCGAATGGTTTTCAATCCATCCTTCACGAAGCCCTCCCATGTAGCTAGCGTTCTTGGCGAATGTCTCGAAATGGCCAGCAGGCGCTGTCTGCTCGCGGTCTGTGCGGGCCGCTCGTCCTCCTCGCCCTTCTTTCGTCCTCCCGTCCCTCCCCTCCACCATGGCCTTCTCGGCACTTCTTTCTCCATCCGCCTCGCCCTGCCTTTTCGTATCGTGCCGTTCGCCCTCCATTCGGTGACCTCCATGGCTGTCCGCCCCCTTTTGGGTGGCGCTCTCGATACGGTTGCGTCAACCTCGACGTCGCTGTCGCCCTCCCCGTCCCCGCCGTCGTCCGTGCCTCGGTTCGCGTCATCGCACATCGGTAGCGTCTCCGTTGTTCCCTCGTGCTCCACTAGAGAGGGGTCCCGCGCGCGCGCGGCCCGTGTACACGAGATTACACCAAACGTTGTTTTCGATACACATACGACGAGCTGGCCGCCTGGCGCGCGTGGCGGACCAAAAGACTGACCAAACGCGACACCGCGATGACTGAGGCGCCGTAACTATGGACAGACTGCGATCTACATCACGCCCGCGGTCGGACTCAGCGCCTCGCAGCCTGCTGATCCCTCCCCATCCCCCCAACGCGTGACTTACGCGCAGGTGCATGACAAGCGACGTGAGCCAATACCTACCCTCGACTCACGCCGCTGAATTTGCCCTCCCTGCTTGCGCGTCGCGCAGGTGCACCCACTCCTTCTTGAGAGGAGTGCGGACGCGCCGCTCGCCTGCCTCAGTCACACCCTTCCACGTCAGCACGCCCCACGCCTTGCCACGCTGGAACTGCTCCTCGTCGCCCTTGGTCCACAGCTCGACGCGCGTGATCTGCCAGTGGTGCTCGTTTGGGTCGTAGCCGTTCCTCGTCCACCCCGAACGAAACACCTTGGAGCCGACGCCGTACTTTGGCAGCTCGCGCGCAACCTCAAATAGATTTTGCCGCGTCGGCGCAGGCTGCGGAGGTCCGTCTGGAGCAGCGGCACTGGAGCAGCGGCGACGCAGCAATGGCGCCGCAGCCGCAGCTGGCAAAGCATGCGAGGCCAGCAGCGCCGGCGCTCGCGTGGAGAGCAGTGGCTGGCGCGAACGTGTCGCGGCCGTTCGAGCAAGCCGCAGGCAGCCGCGCATCAGTTTTTTCGGCTGCCGCTCGTGCACTCGGGCAACAACGAGAATCGCCCCGCCAGAAAAAATCCCAGACTGTCACTCCCCTTTACCTACCTACCTCCCCTTTCTCCCGGCCGGGGTGGGGCGCGCGCGGGGGCGGCGGGTGTGCGGCGGGTGTGAGGGATGTCTGTGAGCCGAGAGCGATATGCCATGTCCGCCTTGCTTTGTTTCATAACATCGAAGGCTAAGCTCAAAATGAAAAGCCCAGGTATTCGTGAGTCGCCCATCTTCTCCTACAGATCCCAAACAACAAAACAAATCTCTCTCTCTCTCTCAGATGCCTGCTCTACATGAACCAAACAACTCAAACTACCTGAGCTCTACTACGTAATTCCTCTCAGGCTCTCACATAAACGCACAACCCCGGGCCCGAAATCGCAGAGAGACAGTCACGCAACACGGGGTCCAGGGGGAAGGCGAGCAAAAACCTTATCGCGCGCGCTAGACGCCGACTCGGAGGCTGCACCGGTCAGGCGCGCAGCCGGAGAGAGAGGGAGGCGCTCAATCGCCGCACGCGGCGAGCGCCTCCATCATCTCCGCCTCATGCGCACCCTCCACCCCCGCGCCCGCGCCTGTAGCGTCCGTGCGCGCGAGGATGGCCTCGCCGGGTGGTGCGGCCGCAGCAGCTATGGCACTTGGCAGCGACGGCCGCAACAGAGGCACGTCTGGGGGGGCGACCCCCCCATCTTTGTTTACCGAATGCGTCTCTGGATTAGAGTGCGTCTAGTAGGCCTCCTACTTAGACGCTCGCTGTCCTCGGTATGCTCGAGCATCCTAAGATGCGCGAGTCCATATTAGTTGCTCCGCGCATCCCGAATTGCTCGCGGCATCTCCGGTTGGCGTTGCTGTCTCAAAAGACGCGCCGTGCATACTGTGAACAGCGCGTGTCTCAGAAGACGCGCGCATATTTTGAACAGCGCGTGTCTCAACAACTCAAGTACACGCACGTTACAAAAGAAAACAACACGGGTCGCGGTGTGGCGAGCGCTGCGCGGCGGGCCGTGCCCCCGGCTGTGCGCCGCGGCCGCCCCCGGCTGTGCGCCGCGGCCGCCCCCGGCTGTGCGCCGCGGCCGCTGCACTACTACTCGCACACCCGCGGCCCGCCCACCCGAGCACTCGTGGGTGGGCGCCCTATAGCCTCTCCGCGCAACGTGCTGGGGCACGGACAGCGGCTCTCACGTCTGGCAGCGGCAGCAGGCCCACCGCTGCACCGACTCACACTGAACAGCACGCACAGGACAGTCACAGAACACTGCCCCTGACGCCACTCACGGCCACGGGCTACTCAGACTTAATCACAGGCACCTCGCTTAGCACTCCGTGCACGCGGCTGCCGGTTGCCGTTGCCAGCGCCGCTTCCTGCCCAGATCAAACACCTGCGACGAGGCGGAGGCGATGAGCGGCCCACGGTCGCCGTGAGAGCGCGTGGCGGGCGACGGCTCACCGATCGAGCGGAAGCGGTCGCGCTGCTCGAGAGTGGGGGCGGCGGCGAGGCGGGCAAGCCACCCGCAGATCCCCAGAAGGACGCCGTCGCGAGGTCGAGGGCGGGCGGCGGGGGCGGCGAGGGCGAGGCGCGAGGCGCGAGGCGGTGTTGGCGGCGGCGGTGGCGCGGGCGGCGGCGGTCACGGAACGGGGGCGAGAGGGTGACGGCGAGCAAGACACCCGCGCGCGCTGCGCGGTCGCCGTTCTGACTCACATGCCTGCGGACAGCGCCGACGGGTGGTGAGGAGGGCGGCGAGCCGGCGGGCACGGTGTGCGCGCGAGCGCCGCGCGCTGGTGGGCGACAGCTCACCGAGCGAGGAGCGAGGAGCGGAGCGGAGCAGAGCTCGGGATGCCCGGTCCCTCAAACGCCAAGTCAAGCAAGAAAAACGCATGGACAATGCTTTCTGGCGGTGAACTTCTTTTCTAGACCGCTAGGATTGAGAGCAGCCTCGCTCTCAATCCTAGAAGTCGAAGGATTGTGAGCAGCACTCCTCGCAATCGTAGCATCTCTGTGCGACTGTGAGCACCCACGCTCGCAATCCTACGTCTTCTCTTCTATCTGGGCTAAGAGCAGCTCCGCTCCCAAGGTGACTGGTGACGCCTACGACTACTACCAGCGCGCTCACAATCCGAGCAAAGTCTAGGATTGCGAGCAGTTGGCTCACAATCCTAGCAACATGCCTCCGGTTGCGAGCAGGAGCGCTCGCAATCCTAGAACTTTCGCCGATTGCGAGCGACACCGCCCACAGTCCTACGACTTCTAGGATTGCGAGCGGGTCCCCTCGCAATCGGTGCGATCACTGTTTGGATTGTGAGGAGACCCTCCCGGCGCGCTCACTCACAAGCGCTCGCGGCTGGAGCGATTGGGAGCGCCCTCTGTGCGACGCTAGCAATCCTTGGATCTTGGGTACGATTGTGAGCGCCGCCGCTCATAGTCCTACAAGATGTAGGATTGCGAGCGCTACTGCTCGCAATCGGAGGCATGTTGCTAGGATTGTGAGCAAAGCTGCTCGCAATCCTAGACTTTGTTCGGATTGCGAGCGCGCTGGTAGTAGGCGTCACCAGTCACCTTGGGAGCGGAGCTGCTCTTAGTCCTAGAAGATGTAGGATTGCGAGCGTGGGTGCTCACAGTCGCACAGAGAATGCTCCGATTGTGAGAGGAGTGCTGCTCACAATCCTTCGACTTCTAGGATTGAGAGCGAGGCTGCTCTCAATCCTAGCGGTCTAGAAAAGAAGGTTCACCCTTTCTGGCCGACTCTCGGAAGTACGCTGTCTTCCGTGTCTAGGCGCACGCCCACGCCCTCAGCCTCGAACTGGCCCCGCTACCTGCCGCGCAAACTGGTTGGTGGGGGGGAGGCGGCTTTGTCGTTTTAGTTAGCACTGCTGCTGCAGGTCGCCGTCGGATCGTCGTAAGCAGTGGCCAGTGCATGCAACTTTGCGTGCGCCCAGAGCTCGTGGCGCGAGCAGATGCATGCGCGGTGCTGAGAACCTGGTTCTCCAGGAGGGGCAGGCCGCGAGGAGAGACCTCACGCGAGCACTCAAGGCAGGGCCCCCAGGGGAGGGTGCCGAGAGATCACACCGCCTTTTCGTGCTCCCTGGTGGATAGCCTGGTCCCCCCTCGGTGCCCGGTGCACCCGACACACGGTGTCTCCTGAGACGCTTCCCTGTCCAAGTATAGTAAAATGTGATCTAGTATGCAAGTGCCATCTCAGAACAGCTGTGCATCTATAGATGCTTGTGGCGTCTAAGATGGAACGCGCAACAAAAGACACGGCGCGGCCATCTCCAGGACAGCCGTCGCATCCTAGAATGCCCTGTGTACCCGAGACACATGGTATCTTTGAGATGAAAAGTGCGTCCTAGAATGCGTTTTTGCATTCTAGGATGCATCGGTAAACAAAGATGGGGGGGTCCCCCCCCCAGACGGCAGCAGCAGCGGCAGAAGCGCGGCAGCGGTAGCCGTAGCCGCCGTCGCCGTCGCGCGGTCGCTCAGCATCTTGAACGAATGCCCACGATGAGCAGCGAGGCGAGGGACAAGGGGTATCTCCTCAGGCTCTCACGTGTCAAAAGGACAAACGCAGTGCTAAAGGACGGTAAACAGCTCAGCACAGCCGTCAGCACAAGAGAGAAGGTGGCTGCCACACCAAGAGAGAGTATTATCCTGACGACGTGGTAGTTCAAATCTCTTCGGGGGGAAGAGTTTCATCTTCAACGGACAACGAGCTGGCCCTCGCGGCCAAGTCCCGCGGGTTCTCGATGGACGTCTTGTCCAGAGAAGGCTCAGAGTTCATCCTTCCCGGAGCCCTCTTCGATCCGCGCGCAGATCCCGCATGAGAGCGGGCACGTCTTGTGCATAAAGCCCGTGTTCTCCTCGCACTCGCTGTCCGCGGCCCATGCCTTGCAGAGCTCGGCGTGATCGATGCAAACGGTCTTGCACAGCCCGCAAGACGACGGGCATTCGCGTGCCATGTAGTTTGCCTGCGGAGGCGACCGATAGGGGGCGCGGGTGGCGGGCGGAGGGGCGGCGCCCGAGCGAGGCTTCGTCAGAGGGCCGCGCACATTGCCGTGGCACTCGCCCTTCTCCGCCCAGGCCGCGCACTCGTCGTTCTTGTCCGAGCACCCCAGCTGCTCGTCGCAGACGCCGCACGACTGGGGGCAGTTGAGGTACCTATTCGCGGCAGTCTCGCGGTTGTCCGTCTCTGCCCGATTAGTGCGGCCCCTGCCGGCGATCAAAGAATTCATGTAGTTTGGGTTGTCGACGCAGCCGCCGTCCCTGGACCAAGATGGGCAATCGCCGCTGTGGGGAGCGACGGGCGCAGAGTCAATCAGACGGGAGCGGGACGAGGGCTGTGCGATCCGGCTGGCTCTCACTTGGCGTCTTTGCACGCGCTCTTGCATGTCCCGCACGAAACAGGGCAGTGAACATTCATGTACAACGGGTTCGCATCGCACTCGCCCAAAGCCGCAAACCCGGCGCACTCCTTCTTGCTGTCGACGCACTCGTGGTGGCAGAGGCCGCACGAGGTCGCGCAGTTGGACATCATGTAATCCGCGTTGTTCACGCAGGCGCTCTCGTTGCTGTAAATCGCGAGCGTCCCGTTGTCTCCACGCGCCCAAGCGTCACAGTGCTCGTGCTTGTTTGCGCAGTCAAAGGTGCAAATGTTGCAGGAGAGCGGGCACGTGAACGCCATGAACGCGGTGTTTTTCTCACACTCGCCGTCGGCCGCCCAGTCGCCGCAGCTCTTCTCCCGATCCGTGCAGATGCCGCCGAGGAGAGAGAGGTGAAGGGCAAACATTTCGAGGAGCAAGAGATGCAAGCAGGATGGCTCCAAATCCGGCGGTCACTCTGTCCGCGCATGTTTTTTTTTGGGCGATGAGTACGGCGCCGCCCGCGGGCTCGAGGCTCGACGGCACTCTCGCGTGGCCAGGCCTGCGGCTGGCGGACGCGCCCGACGCCGTCTGCGGCGAAGGCGTGCATCGCTGGGACACCGGACTGCACGCCTCCATTGCCGGCACCGTCTCGCTCGATCGCAGCTGCGAGCCGCCGCGGCTGTCCGTCTCCGCCCTCACCGCGCCCTCTGAGCCGGCGGCGGCGCCGCCGACGGTGGGTGACATCGTCACGTGCCGCGTGATTCGTATAAACCCACGCCTCGCGTCGCTCGAGATCCTCTGCGTCGCGGGCGTGCCGCTGCGCGAGCCGTGTGGAGGGCTGCTGCGGCGCGAGGACGTGCGCGAGTTTGAGCGCGACGCGGTGCTCATGCGCGACAGCTGCCGGCCGGGCGACATCGTCCAGGCGCGCGTGCTCTCGCTCGGCGACTCGCGCGCCTACTACGTGACCACCGCGTCGGAGGAGCTCGGCGTCGTCTTTGCGCGCTCCGCCGAGGACGGCTCGACGCTCCTCCCGCTGGCGTGGGACGAGATGCTCTGCCCAGCGACGCACGCGCGCGAGGCGAGAAAGGTGGCACGGCCGGCACGGCCGGCCTCCACGGCAGTGTGAGGTTCCGAGATCGCCAGCGGCCAGGCCCGAGGCGGCGGCGGCAGGGTCCGTTGGCGTTCTGCAGCGCGCCATTCTGTTTTATTTTATGTGTCGATGCCGGTCAACGCAACACACACTGGGCGGCGGCATCACGGCCGGCGCCGTTTTCACCCGCGACGCATGGGTACCCTGGGCGGCGGCATCACACGGCAAAAGTGGAAGCGTGGCCCGCGTGTGCCGCCAACGGTATAAACAGACGCGCGGTCATGGCCCCTCATGGCGTCATGCGTCGCCTCAGCGGCTATCGGAGCCGCACCCCTTCCCTCACTCCGCGGGCACCTCGCTCTCATCCTCCAGCTCCTCATCCGAGTCTCCGCCCTCCGCGAGCTCGCCCTTGCTCGCGCGCTTGCGCCCCTCCTTGAGATCAATCCGCTTCTCCTTGTACTTCCGCAGCGACCGCGTCAGCGTGTCCGCCAGCTCGTCGATCGACGCGTACATGTCCTCTCCCTCTGCCTTTGCGTTGATCACGTGCTTGTCAACACAGTACACCGTCGCCTCCGCGATGTGCGCCTCCTTACCCTTGTGCTCCGTATCGTGGAGAGCCCTCGACTCGACCTTCAGGTGCAGCATCAGGTCGTCGGTCAGCAGCGCGCCGAACGTCTCGAGCGGCTTCGCCAGCTTCTTGTCGGCGAACGAGCTGATGCTGTCGGTGATCTCGAAGTTGCCGCTCACCTTGACCGCGTTCGTCTTGACGACATCCATGCTGACGCGTCCGCGGTAGACGACATCCATGCTGACGCTTCCGCGGTAGACGCGGGTGGGCGCGAGGAAGCCGAGGGCGGCGGCGGCGATCATATTTGTGACAGTGGCGGCGATCATCGCCGCACTCAAGCGTCAAGGTTGGGCACTGATGGCTCTCAGAAAAAATATTGGAAGGCTCCGACTCTCGTCTTTTAGTTGCCTATTGACCGCGAGGTGGCATGAAGGTCGCAGCGAGAATCTAAATTTCTTCCAAACCTCTTTTCTGGTACACCACGGAGGGTGAACCTACTTTTGGAGAAGGTAGGGATTGAGAGCAGTCTCGCTCTCAATCCTAGAAGTCGAAGGATTGTGAGCAGCACTCCTCGCAATCGGTAGCATCTCAGGTCGACAGAACGCGCGCACAGATCACACGCCTTTTGTCCACCCGACGACACACCTTCGCCTCGCACGCCGCTCTAATGCGAGTGCGGTAGTAGGAGGGTATGACTCTGACCTGTTCCGACCCTGATCCGACCTCTCTCGAACACCGACCTGATCCGACCGTGTTCACTTCGAACACGGTCGGATCAGGGTCGGACCAGAGTCGGAACAAGGTCGGGAAAATCCCTCCCTCCCGCCGCCGCTGTGGCAGTCACCCTCCTACTCCCCTCCACGCCGCGCTAAGCCTTGGCCGCGGCCGGCGCGGGCTTGGCCGCGGCCGGCGCGGGCTTCTTGGCGGCGCGCGCCTCCGCGAGCGCCTCCTCCGCCTTCTTGAGGCGGCTCTCGAGGTCGGCCAGCTTCCGCTTGCCCGCCGCCTCGTCCGGCGCGGCCGGCAGCACCATCTGGAACTCCAGGTTGTCGATGTCCCCGAGCGTGGTCGCCTCATCGAAGGTGCCGGTCTCCGTCTCGCGCCGGAGGAAGTAGTTGACCTCGTGGGAGAAGCCCGGGATCTTCTTGACGACCTGGTCCATGATCTGTAGCAGTCGTGGGAGGTAATGAGTGGGAGGTCCGCCGATGGCTGCCAGTAGCGGGTGTTGGGGGGGAGAGATCCGGCCAGGGGCGGGAGCTGTGTCGCGCGCACCTTGGCGAGGTCGTTGGGGTGGACGATGTACCCCCTGATCTGGTACTGCACGTTCGACCAGCCCGGAGCGCGCTTATAGTTCTTGTTGGGCCGCTCCGTCTCCTGCTTGTCCGTCCACGTCTGGCCCTGAAAGTCGAGAATCCGCTTCCGCGTCACATGCTGCGGCAGGTACGTGTTGATGCACCCCCACGTGTCGGCCATCTCGAACATGCGGCCTGGAGCGCGTCCTACTCCGACGGGAACTGGGGATTAGGACGGGCCCAGATGGGGAAGGGGAGGGGGGGAGGCTCACACCCGCAGCTCCTTGTCGTAGCCCATGTCGACGAGGGCGACGCCGGTCAGCATGACGGTCACGCTCACTTGGACCTGAAGGAGGCGCGACGCGGGGCCAGGAAGGTGAGAGAGGGCGGCCGTGTAGCGGGAGCGCACCTCCTCGACGATCGTCTCGCCGAACTTGGAGTCGTTGACCTTCTTGGACGCCTTGCTGCCCGGCGTCTGCTTGCCGCCCGGCGTCTCCACCATTTCGCCCTGTGTGGACAGAGGTGCGTGCGGCGATTCAGGAGTGCCTGGGACGGAGGTGCAGTATGGGGGCTGCAGGGCTGCTCACGAAGTGCGCGCGTCCCTTCTGCGGGGTGCTTGCCATGGTGCTGCGGTGCCGAGCGGGGAGAGCGGAGGGTCCGTGCGGCTAGATTGGAATCGAGTTGAGACCGGCGGGCGGGGACACGAATGGGGGCCCTGGTCGTTTCCGCAGGCGAAAGGACAAGACGTGCTTTTAAAATATTGGAAGGCTCCGACTCTCGTCTTTTAGTTGCCTATTGACCGCGAGGTGGCATGAAGGTCGCAGCGAGAATCTGCGAGAGACTGCGAAGAGAGATAGGAAGAGGCGGACGCCCAAGGGTGGGCGACGGCTAGCGCATCACACCCCTCTCCTTAAAATCCCTGTGTGGTGGCGGCGTGCCGTCCTCCCATCCCTCCCTTGGGTTGTCCGTTTTCTTTCTTTCTTTCTTTCTTTTAGTTGCCTATTGCCACACCTCCACGCCTTGAAAAAAAGGAAGCCGTCGCAGCGGCAGGAGGGCACACCTTAAAATCCCTGTGGTGGCGGCGTGCCGTCCTCCCATCCCTCCCTTGGGTTGTCTGTTTTATTTCTTTCTTCTTTTAGGGCACACCGATGAAGAAGGCGGCGGGCCTGCCGAGCCCTGGATGTGCGGTTACTGATTGCACTCCAAGTACTCTAAGTTCAAGTGAGTCCGGTAAAGGACCATCGGCGCCTGCAAAAATAAATAAATAAAAACGGACGCACCTCTCTACTGTGAGATGGGTAAAAAGGAACAGGTCCCCCGCCCTTGCGATCTTTGTGCAGGGTTCTTTGTGGGTGTGGTCGGCGACTAGCCGGGGTCGTCCTCCCGGTGGGGCACTAGCACTAGCCGTCTTCCACATGGTCCCTCGGGTCCCTGCTACTCCTAACTAATCTCTTTTCGTACATCCCTCGTTCCTCCTCCTGCTGATCTCCGCGCAAGGGCCAAGGCGGCAAAGTCCTGCTCCCTCCCTCGTCTCGCTCTGCGCGAGCGAGGCAATCTTGGTTTTGAACGCACTGGGCCGACATTTGAAAGGCCGCAAATTTTGCAAACCCGCAAACCCGCACCCGCGCGCGCACCCCCACCGCCGCTGTGCGTCGTGCTCCGCAGCCTCAGGGTCTGTCGCTCTCTCTGCCATGCTCGCGCGGCGGTCCCGCAGGAACCCGCGCCCTTGCCGCCCGGCCTGGGCTGGAGAGGCTCAGACCAGCATGATGCCGCGCTCCTCGCACACGGCCACCAGCTCAGGCTGCCTCTTGTTGTCCACGAAGAGCGTCTGCACGCGAGGGGAGGTGCGATGAGCATTGGGCGGGGGAGGGGCGTGTGGCGAGGGGGGGCGTCTCGCGCCTTCAAGCTCGGGGCGGCCCCCTCCTTGAGGGCGGCGGCCAGCGCCTTGCAGCCCTCGTCGCCAATCTTGTTGTTGTGGAGATAGAGCCTCTCGAGCCGCGGCGCTGCCCCGCTCGCGAGGACCTCCGCCAGCTTCGCCGCCTCCGCGTCGCCCCAGCCGAGGTCGGCGTAGTCCAGCTCGGTCGCCTTGCCAAACTGCTCCTTGAAGGCGGCCTCGTACAGCCGCTTCACCAGCGGCTTGTCGTCCTTGCCGTTGGTGAAGCTCTTCTTCTCCA